>NC_066618.1:1274716-1552019 GCF_025201925.1 Gopherus flavomarginatus
GGGGGAGGCCCCAGCGCCCATGGCCGGGGGACAGAAGGCGGGGGCTCAGCAGGGGGCGCGGTGCAGCAGGCTATGGGCTCGGCAGGGGGCGTAGGCCGCGGGAAGGGGGCGGGGGCTCAGCGGGGGGGTGCGGTGCAGCAGGACAATGGGCTCGGCAGGGGGCGCTAGGCCGTGGGAAGGGGGCAGGGGCTCGGCGGGGGGCGCGGTGCAGCAGGCAATGGGCTCGGCAGGGGGCGCTAGGCTGCGGAAAGGGGACGGGGGCTCGGTGGGGGGCGCGGTGCAGCAGGCTATGGGCTCGGCAGGGGGCGCTAGGCTGCGGAAAGGGGGACGGGGGCTCGGTGGGGGGCGTGGTGCAGCAGGCTATGGGCTCGGCAGGGGCGCTAGGCCGCGGGAAGGGGGCGGGGGCTCAGCAGGGGGCGCGGTGCAGCAGGCTATGGGCTCGGCAGGGGCGCTAGGCCGCGGGAAGGGGGCGGGGGCTCAGCGGGGGGGTGCGGTGCAGCAGGCTATGGGCTCGGCAGGGTCGCTAGGTCGCGGGAAGGGGGCGGGGGCTCGGTGGGGGGCGCGGTGCAGCAGGCTATGGGCTCGGCAGGGGGCGCTAGGCCGTGGGAAGGGGGCAGGGGCTCGGTGGGGGGCGCGGTGCAGCAGGCTATGGGCTTGGCAGGGGGCGCTAGGCCGCGGGAAGGGGGCGGGGGCTCGGTGGGGGGCGCGGTGTAGCAGGCTATGGGCTCGGCAGGGGGCGCTAGGCTGCGGAAAGGGGACGGGGGCTCGGTGGGGGGCGCGGTGCAGCAGGCTATGGGCTTGGCAGGGGGCGCTAGGCCGTGGGAAGGGGGCAGGGGCTGGGCGGGGGGCGCGGTGCAGCAGGCTTTGGGCTCGGCAGGGGCGCTAGGCCGTGGGAAGGGGGCGGGGGCTCGGCCGGGGGGGCGCGGTGCAGCAGGCTATGGGCTTGGCAGGGGGTGCTAGGCCACGGGAAGGGGGCGAGGGCTCGGCAGGGGGCGCGGTGCAGCAGGCTTTGGGCTCGGCAGGGGCGCTAGGCCGTGGGAAGGGGGCGGGGGCGCGGTGGGGGGCGCGGTGCAGCAGGCTATGGGCTCGGCAGGGGCGCTAGGCCGTGGGAAGGGGGCGGGGGCTCGGCAGGGACGCTAGGCCGTGGGAAGGGAGCAGGGGCTCGGCGGGGGGCGCGATGCAGCAGGCTATGGGCTCGGCAGGGGGCGCTAGGCCGTGGGAAGGGGGCAGGGGGCTCGGTGGGGGGCGCGGTGCAGCAGGCTATGGGCTCGGCAGTGGGCGCTAGGCCGTGGGAAGGGGGCGGGGGCTCGGCGGGGGGCGCGGTGCAGCAGGCTATGGGCTTGGCAGGGGGTGCTAGGCCACGGGAAGGGGGCGAGGGCTCGGCAGGGGGCGCGGTGCAGCAGGCTTTGGGCTCGGCAGGGCGCTAGGCCGTGGGAAGGGGGCGGGGGCTCGGCGGGGGGCGCGGTGCAGCAGGCTATGGGCTCGGCAGGGGCGCTAGGCCGTGGGAAGGGGGCGGGGGCTCGGTGGGGGGCGCGGTGCAGCAGGCTATGGGCTCGGCAGGGGCGCTAGGCCGTGGGAAGGGGGCGGGGGCTCGGCAGGGACGCTAGGCCGTGGGAAGGGAGCAGGGGCTCGGCGGGGGGCGCGATGCAGCAGGCTATGGGCTCGGCAGGGGCGCTAGGCCGTGGGAAGTGGGCAGGGGCTTGGCGGGGGGCGCGGTGCATCAGGCAATGGGCTCGGCAGGGGCGCTAGGCCGTGGGAAGCGGGCGGGGGGCTCGGCAGGGGCGCTAGGCCGTGGGAAGGGGGCGCGGGCTCGGCGGGGGGCGCGGTGCAGCAGGCAATGGGCTTGGCAGGGGCGCTAGGCCGTGGGAAGTGGGCAGGGGCTTGGCGGGGGGCGCGGTGCAGCAGGCTATGGGCTGGGCGGGGGGCACTAGGCCACGGGAAGGAGCTGGCCCCCGTGGCAATGCCGGAGGGAGCTGAGACGGCCCCCCCCAGAGAGACGAGCCCCCAGGCAGCGGAGGGCTAGGCCTGGCGCAGCTGCCCGGGTTGTGCTGGTGGGCAGGCTGCAGGCCCGAGCTGGTGCTGCAGTGCGTGGGGTGTCAGGCCGTGCCCCACAGCGGCATGTTGCGGTTCTGCTCTGGGGCGCGGGAGCCTGGTGGGCTTTGTGCTGCGTCCTGACCCCCTCCGCTGGGTGAGCGGCTCGTGGGGCTGGTGCTGGCGCTGGCCAGAGGAGGGCTCTGACCCCTGCTCTCTTGGCTCTCTGGCTGCAGCCGCTGCCTGGGGTCTGTGCCCAGCTCCACCCCAGCCGTGACTCTGCACGTGTCCCTGGGGGAGGGCTCTGTGTCTGGGGGTGCTTTGGGCAGGGAGCTGGTGCCGTCCTGGCTGCTCTGGGGCTGTGCCTGAGCTGCTGGCCTGGTGGCCTGGGCCTGGGCAGGGGGTTGTCGCGCTCTGGTTGGGGCTTCTCTAGTGCTGCTGGTCTAGGGGGCCGTTGTGTGTGGGTCGGCAGGAGATGGGGCCCAGCTCCGCTCATGATGTGAGCACTGCAGCTTCTGGCCACCTTGGAGGGGTGCATCCCACGAAGTGGGTATTCACCCACGAAAGCTCATGCTCCAAAACCTCTGTTAGTCTATAAGGTGCCACAGGACTCTGCTGCTTTTACAGATCCAGACTAACCTGGTGTCAAGTATCAGAGGGGTAGCCATGTTAGTCTGGATAGTCTGAACCGGCTTCCCCTCTAATACTGGGAGGGAGAGGGGTGTCTGCAGCGCTGCCACTGTGGGATAGCTCGTCCCCAGCACGCCCCCTTCCCTGCTCAGCGCGCCTGGCTCCGAGCTTCGGGGGCTCAGTGCTCGGTGGCCACACAGCTGCCCGAGAGCCGCCAGCCCGTGCTCCACATGGAATTGGACCGGAGCCGGAGCCGGAGCCAGCGCCAGGCGGACGATGGAATCTGCGTCCTGGGTCTTCAGGCCAGCCCTCCCACCCCCCTTGTGCCAGCCCCACTGGCCGCAGAGGGGAAAGGACTGTGTCCCATGTTGCCCATTCTCTCTGGCGTGGGGCCCCTGGCTCTGGGCTCACCTGGCTCTCCCGGCCCCATGCTCTGAGCCGCAGTGTGCTCGGTGGGGGCCTGTCCTGTGACGCACGGCCCTGCAGCGCCGGCAGCGCTGTCACATACCACCCGCAGCGTCGTGTGTTTTGGCTGTAGCACGCGGTGCTTGGCTGGCAGGGGAGCCACCCGCTGCCTTTTCCTGCCAAGCGCAGCTCGGAGCAGCCCCTTCGTCAGCGGCTTTGGAGCTGCGTGCTGCAGACGCCAGGCCCCAGCACACTGGGCTGAGCCCCAAGCCCAGACTCTGTGGAACCAGAGCATTGCTGCCCGGGAGTCAGGATTCCCCGTTACCAGCTGGGCTACCCCAAGCTGTAGCTGTGCTGGGACCTGGGGCCCTCGCGGCTGAGCCCATCCCGGGGGAGCACATCTCAGCTCTGGGGGGCAACAGCCCCGTATAAACAGTCCGGATCCAGATTGCCACGCCCTGGTCAGTGGGATCTGCACCCCGGCACTAGTGCTGGGATTGCCCTGTCCCGGTCGGTGGGATCCGCGCCCCGGTCAGTAGGATCCGCGCCCCGATCGGGGGATCCGCGCCCCAGTCGTTGGGATCCGTGCCCTGGTCGGTGGGATCTGCGCCCTGGCACCAGCACTGGGATTGCTGCGCTCCGGTCGAGGGAATCTGCTCCCCAACACTAGTACTGGGATTGCCCCGTCCCAGTTGGTGGGATCCGCGTCCCAGTACTAGTGCTGGGATTGCTGCGTCCTGGTCGGTGGGATCTGCGCCCCGGCGCTAGCGCTGGGATTGCCCTGTCCTGATCAGTGGGATTTGTGCCCCGGTCGGTGAGATTTGCGCCCCGGGCGGGGGGATCTGTGCCCCAGCTCTAGTGCTGAGATTGCCCTGCCCCAGTCGGTGGGATCTGTGCTCCAGCACTAGCGCTGGGATTGCCCCGCCTCGGTCAGTGGGATCTGTGCCCCGGCTCTAGTGCCGGGATTGCTGCGCCCCGATCAGGGGGATCTGTGCCCTCGTCGTTGGGATCTGCGCCCCGGTCAGTAGGATCCGTGCCGCGATCAGGGGGATCCGCACCCCAGTCATTGGGATCCATGTCCTGGTCGTTGAGATCCGCTCCCCGGTCAGTAGGATCCGCGCCCCAGTCGTTGGGATCTGTGCCCTGGTCGGTGGGATCCGCGCCCCGGTCAGTAGGATCCGCGCCCCGATCAGGGGGATCCGCACCCCAGTTGTTGGGATCCATGCCCTGGTCAGTGGGATCCGCGCCCCGGCACCAGCGCTGGGATTGCTGCGCTCCGGTCGAGGGAATCCGCTCCCCAACACTATTACTGGGATTGCCCCGTCCCAGTTGGTGGGATCCACGTCCCAGTACTAGTGCTGGGATTGCTGCGTCCCGGTCGGTGGGATCCGTGCCCCGGTCAGTAGGATCCGCGCCCCGATCAGGGGGATCCGCGCCCCAGTCGTTGGGATCCGTGCCCTGGTCGGTGGGATCCGCGCCCCGGCACCAGCGCTGGGATTGCTGCGCTCCGGTCGAGGGAATCCGCTCCCCAACACTAGTACTGGGATTGCCCCGTCCCAGTTGGTGGGATCCACGTCCCAGTACTAGCGCTGGGATTGCTGCGTCCCGGTCGGTGGGATCTGCGCCCCAGCGCTAGCGCTGGGATTGCCCTGTCCTGGTCGGTGGGATCCGTGCCCCGATCGGTGAGATTTGCGCCCCGGGCGGGGGGATCTGTGCTCCAGCACTAGCGCTGGGATTGCCCCGCCTCGGTCAGTGGGATCTGCACCCCGGCTCTAGTGCCGGGATTGCTGCGCCCCGATCAGGGGGATCTGTGCCCTGGTTGGTGGGATCCGCGCCCTGGCACCAGCGCTGGGATTGCTGCACCCCGGTTGAGGGAATCCGCTCCCCAACACTACTACTGGGATTGCCCCATCCCAGTTGGTGGGATCCGCATCTCGGTCGGTGGGATCTGCGCCCCGGCACTAGTGCTGGGATTACCCTGTCCCGGTCGGTGGGATCTGCGCCCCGGCACTAGTGCTGGGATTACCCTGTCCCGGTCGGTGAGATCTGCGCCCCGGCACCAGCACTGGGATTGCTGCGCCCCGGTCGAGGGAATCTGCTCCCCAACACTAGTACTGGGATTGCCCCGCCCCAGTTGGTGGGATCCACGTCCCAGTACTAGTGCTGGGATTGCTGCGTCCCGGTCGGTGGGATCTGCGCCCTGGCACTAGCGCTGGGATTGCCCTGTCCTGGTCGGTGGGATCCGTGCCCCGGTCGATGAGATTTGCGCCCCGGGCGGGGGGATCTGTGCTCCAGCAGTAGTGCTGGGATTGCCCCGCCCCGGTCGGTGGGATCTGCGCCCCGGCACTAGTGCTGGGATTGCCCCACCTCGATTGGTGGGGTCTGCGCCCTGGTCAGTGAGATCCATGTCCTGGTACTAGTGCTGGGATTGCCCTGTCCCGGTCGGTGGGATCGGCAACCCGCACTGCCCCGCCTTGACCGGCAGTTTCCCAGCCATGCTGTGTCTATTGCAGTGGCCTGGGCTGCTAGTGAGGGCACATGGCAGATCCTGGCTTTGCCTGACAGGCTGGGCAATCCCCATTCTCCTTGGGGGGTGGGGCTGTCCTCAGTTTGGGACCTCCCCCCCCATCCAGCTGGGAGGGCCCAGATACCTGGGCCTTTCTCTGCAGTGCTGGCTGGTCCCGGAGCAGGCTGTGAGGAGAGGCTCTGGGCTCTGCTGCAGGAGGAGGGGGAGCTGGCACTGGGCCCTGGTCTGCAGTCTGACCCTGCACACAACGTGCCCGACCAGGATTCCTCCCGCAGCGTGGCCCGTGGGTCGGATCAGTTGTTGAGTGGGCACGCGACGGGCACGCCCACCCACACCCCGGCCCTGCACTCAGCAGCCCCATGCAGGGGGCCTGGCTTACAAATCCCCAGGGACGGGCAGGGCGTGAGCCTGTCCCTGTGCTGGGTGCACGTGGCGCTGGCTCCGGGCCTGAGACCGGGACCAATCTGCCTCCCTGCCCATAGTCCGGGGCCACAGGGACCGAGCCCCAGCTTGGCTGTCAGGTGGGCAAAGCTGCCGTCTGCTGGCCAAAGGCTGCAGGCCGGGTAGAGGGCTCGGTGCAGGGCAGCCAATCCGGGCACTAGCCAGTCACGTCCTAAGCAACGTGCTTCACCTCCATGGAACCCACCAGCCCCCACTGCCAGGAGAGAGCCCAGGAGTCCTGACTCCCAGCCCCCTGCTCTAACCACCAGCCCCCACTGCCCCCAGAGCCAGGAGAGAGCCCAGGAGTCCTGGCTCCCAGCCCCCTGCTCTAACCACCAGCCCCCACTGCCCCCAGAGCCAGGAGAGAGCCCAGGAGTCCTGGCTCCCAGCCCCCTGCTCTAACCACCAGCCCCCACTGCCCCCCAGAGCCAGGAGAGAGCCCAGGAGTCCTGGCTCCCAGCCCCCCTGCTCTAACCACCAGCCCCCACTGTCCCCAGAGCCAGGAGAGAGCCCAGGAGTCCTGGCTCCCAGCCCCCTGCTCTAACCACCAGCCCCCACTGTCCCCAGAGCCAGGAGAGAGCCCAGGAGTCCTGGCTCCCAGCCCCCTGCTCTAACCACCAGCCCAAACTGCTCCCAGAACCGGGAGAGAGCCCAGGAGTCCTGGCTCCCAGCCCCCTGCTCTCACCACTAGCCCCACTGCCTCCCAGAGCTGGGACAGAACCCAGGAGTCCTGGCTCTCAGCCCCCTGCTCTAACCACCAGCCCCCACTCCCCTCCCAGAGCCAGGAGAGAACCCAGAAGCCCTGGCTCCCACCCCCCTGCTCTAACCACCAGCCCCCACTGCCCCACAGAGCTGGGGCAGAACCCAGGAGTCCTGGCTCCCAGCCCCTCCTCTCCCCTGTTTGTAAACTCCGGGCCCTGTGAAGTCTCCCCATAGCTGTGCACTGGGGAGGTGTCTGGTGGTGAGAGTGGTGAAGGCTGCCGTGCTCCAGAGTGGGGAGTGGGGGAGGATGGAGGGGCACACGGGGGGCAGCGAGGGTCTCTGGGGGGGGTGCAGGGCACAGGGAGGGGCTGTGGGCCAGCTGGCAAGCCTGTGGAGCAGCATGCGCCTGGAGGTTCCCAGTGCTCCCCGCCGCTCAGTCTGTGGTCTGGGGCCGGGTGCTCGGGGCAGCCCCTCTTCCACTCTGGCTTTGGGCAGTGGCTGGCGCAGCAGGGTCCTGCTCTGGGCTTGCTAATAGAAACAGTGACCCATACCGGCCGGGTGTGGGTGCCAGGCAAGGCTGGGGGGAGCAGTACCGTGTGTGTTAGGGCAGCATCGGAGTTCTGGGCAAGTCTCCCCTGCCTGCCCTCTGTGCCCCAAGCAGCCTTGGAGGGGGTGTCTGAGATGCATCTCCTCCAGCTTTCTGGGCAGGAGCAAGGCTTGCAGGCTGCAGCACGAGGGGGGTGGACGGACACACCTGGGCATGGCCGCCCATGACTGAAGTCAGGCAGGACCCCGGCGCAGCGTCACTTCCCCCAGGGCAAGAAGCCTTCTCAGCTTCGGCGCTTCCTGGGTCCAACCTCAGAGAGCTCAGTCCCCCTGGACGGGACCCCTGGGGAGTCTCTCGCCCCACCCCCAGGGCCCTGCCCCCCACTCCGCAGCCAGCAGGGCCTCCCAGCCAGCGTGTGAGACAGACGGGTTATCAGTCATCAGGAGCCCAGCGTAGAGCAGAGCTTGTTAGCACAGGAAACCGGCAGTTACAGCCAAGCCCATCCCGGGGGGATCCAGAGCCCTGGGCTCCCCCCCACCCCAAGTCCCAAGCAGGAGACTGATCAGCTTTCAGCAGCCCGCCCTCAGTCACGCCCAGGTGCTCTCCTCCTTCCTTTGTTTCTTTCCTGGGCCAACAGGTCCCCTGGCCTCCACCTCTCACGTGGTTCTCCGACACCTCCTGCTGATTCTTGCAGAGGATGGGCCTGGGAAACCAAGGCGCCCAGTGTCACGGAGTGCGGGGGAGTCAGGGCCCGGCACCCCCGGCTTCCTGCGGTTCAGGCAGCCAGCAAAGCAGAAGGTTTATTTCATAGACTCAGGGTTGGAAAGCATCTGAGGAGGTATCTAGTCCAACCCCCTGCTCAAAGGGGGACCCATCCCCAGGCCCCCTCAGGGACTGAACTCACACTCCTGGGTGTAGCTCAGACCCCTGAGCCATCCCCCCCCCGACAGAAGGTGACAGGAACACAGTCCAGGACAGATCTTGCAGGTCAGTCGGGGGGCAGGGAGGCCAGAGCCCTGTCTGGCTCCCCTCCATTTCCCCAGCCAGCCCCAAATTGAAACTCTCCAGCCCCTTCTCTGGCCTTTGTCTCTTTCCTGGGCCAGGAGGTCACCTGATCTCTTTGGTCTCCAACACCTTCAGTTGGCATCTTGCAGGGGAGGGGCCCAGGCCATCAGTTACCAGGAGCAGGGTCACCCCTGCCCTCTAGGGCTCTGCAATAATCAACCCTATCCCACCACCTAGATACTTAAGAACTGCATAGGGGAAACTGAGGCACCAGCACCGTGTTCAGAGGAAACATTAAGAACATTCCCACTCGTGTCACATGCCCAGCGCCCCTGGGAATGGAGGGACAGATGCACCCAGGGCTCCTGGGGACTGACGGATGCGAACAGGACCCCTGGGGTGGCTCAGCCCTGTTCCCATGATCTTCGCTTCTGGCTGTAGCCGTAGTTAGGCATAAAATCTGAGCACTAGGCTCCTGGTGCCACATGGCTCCCTTTGGCCAGGAGGCCCCTTGCCAGCCATGTGGCCCCTGTCCCGCTAGGCACAGTCCCCTCCGGCCAGGCAGGGTCCCTTCCAGCCAGACGCAGCCCCACCCACCACTGCATGGCTGCGGTTGTGACCCTGGCTTGAGGCCTAGAGGACAGCTGTGCTGTGCTGTGGGGCCATGGGAGCCCAGGGCTGGGGCAGACAGATCAGTGAGTGGTGGACTCCCTTCCCCATTAACTGGGCCTGGGCCAGCTGGAGGGGGGAGGCCATGGCCGTGGGGCTCCTGCTGGCCAGTGTGGGCACACGGCTCAGCCGTCCTGCCAGAGCTGGGAGAGCCGAGAGTGCCCAGAGTTGCCCTGCAGGCCGGAAGGACCCAGCCAGGCTGCCTTGCCATGGCTGGCAGGAGGGCCCATCTGCCCAGCTGGGAAGTGTAACCAACCTCCCACACTCACTGGCCTCCGATGCGGGTGGGGGGAAGCTGGCGCCACCTGAGAGTGTGGAGGGCTCGGTGGGGGGCCAGGCCAGCCTGAGGCCAGCACTGGTAGGGGGCAGCTGCTGTGTGTGCCCCCCAGGGATGCCCCCAGGCTCAGAGGGGATCAGAGCAGATTAGGACGGGGAGGAAGCAAATCTGCCAACACATGGAGGGGCCATGTGCCTACGGCTAATCCCTGTGCCCTGCCCCCCTAGCCCCTGCTGGGACCCCCGGTCCCTGCATGCCCCAGCCTGCAGCTACCCAACCCCCCTGACCCCAGCCTCTGCTGGGACCCAGCCTGCGGCTAATCTGCACGCCCAGGCCCCCCAGCCCCTGCTGGGACCCCTGGCCCCTGCATGCCCTGCCCCCCCAGCCCCTGCTGGACCCCCTGGCCATGGCCTGCCGCTGAACATGCGAGAGCTCCCTGAGGTTGGCACATGCCCCTGCTGTAGACTCCCAAGCTCCATGTGGACGCCCCTGTCTGGCTGCCGGGGCAGTGCGGGGCGGGAGCGTGCCAAGCCATCTCTCCAGCCTGCACTGTGTGGCTGGCTGGGCTGGGATTCCCTGGGTGGGCGGGAGCTGCTGTGCCAGCTGGTGCACTGTGTGCCGGGGCTCCCTGCCGGCCATACCCTTGCGGCCAGGCAAGGCGTGAGACAGGGGAACCCGCCGCTCCTTGCCCCCGCACACGCTGGGTGCCGGCAGAGGGGTTGGGCTGTGTGGCTGTGAGCTGTAGGAGCCTCCTGCCCTGCCAGCAATGTGCCAGGGACCAGCCTGTGGTGTGGGCTAGTGGCCATGCTCTGCAGCCACATCTGGGGCAAGGGAGCCTTCCCCAGCCACTGCGCGTTGGCTAGGCCGATAGCAGGCACCCTGCAGACTGGAGCATCGGGCCTGACTGCCTGCGCCATGTGTCCCTTTTGCAGAGCAAACCTGCGGCAGCCCCAGATGGCATGTGTGCCCGGTCCTGCCCCCAGCCTTGCTCCCAGCCTGTGTGCTCTGTGCCCCACCCTGGTCCCCAGCCTGGTCCTCTGTGCCCCGCCCTGACCCCCAGTCTGTGTGCTCTGTGCCCGGCCCTGCCCCCAGCCTTGCTCCCAGCCTGTGTGCTCTGTGCCCCACCCTGGTCCCCAGCCTGGTCCTCTGTGTCCCGCCCTGCCCCCCAGTCTGTGTGCTCTGTGCCCAGCCCTGCCCCCCAGCCTGGTCCTCTGTGCCCCACCCTGCCCCCCAGTCTGTGTGCTCTGTGCCCCGCCCTGCCCCCAGCCTGGTCCTCTGTGCCCCGCCCTGCCCCCCAGCCTATGTGCTCTGTGCCCAGCCCTGCCCCCAGCCTCGTGCTCTGTGCCCAGCCCTGTCCCCCAGCTTGTGTGCTCTGTGCCCGGCCCTGCCCCCAGCCTTGCCCCCAACTTGTGTGCTCTGTGCCCCGCCCTGCTCCCCAGCCTAGTGCTCTGTGCCCAGCCCTGTCCCCTGGCTTGTGTGCTCTGTGCACTGCCCTGCCCCCCAGGCTGTTTGCTCTGTGCCCAACCCTGCCCCCCAGCCTGGTGGTCTATGCCCCGCCCTGCCCCCCAGCCTGTGTGCTCTGTGCCCCGGCCTGCCCCCCAGCCTGTGTGCTCTGTGCCCCACCCTGCCCCCCAGGCTGTTTGCTCTGTGCCCAGACCTGCCCCCCAGCCTGCCCACTGTGCTCCGTCTAGGGGGCACTGGCTCCCATCTGGCCCTGGGCCGTGAACAGGTGTTGAGTGCCCGTGTGAATGGGCTGGGATCTCCCTGGCGCTGGCTGTGCCACTGGGGCTGTGCTGAGCCCAGCTGCCCGGGGCTGGCTGAGCGAGGGGTGAGCTGCCCCCTTTGTCCCTGGAGAGCTCCCGGCTGGAGAAGCCTCATCCGCCCGGATTAACATAGCAGCTGTGAAAGTGCTTCGAGCGGCATAAAGCACATCCGGGGCCCCCAGCCCCACTGGTGCCCGGATGTGGGCAGCCCCTGTGTGCCGAAGTGGGGCTGTTCTGGCTGTGTTCTGTGAATGCTGCGTGGGGAGTGTTGACCTGGGAAGGTGGCAGGGGAGTTGTGCTGGGACTGCTGGCATTGGGGAAGGGAGGATACCTGAGCATGTCACCTGAGAACCAGGAGGGGGGTTGGAGGCCAGGTGACACCTCTGCCCAGGACACTGGACAAAGGACAAAGTGTGGGGGAGGAGCTGGGGGGAGGCTGAGTGAGGCAGGAGTGAGTTTCAGTTTGAAGCTGGCAGGGAAATGGAGGGGAGCTCTGATGGGGCTTCGGCTTCCCAACGGGGCTGAGGCCTCCCTGGGGGCCCCAGATGGACCTAACTAAAGGGGGTCCTGTTATCTGTGCTGGCAAGACCTGTTTTGGACTGTGTTCCTGCCCGGGCTGGGTGAGCCATCCCCGGGGGGGCTGCATGGAGATCCACCCAATGCGCCCCTTCCTGGCCCCCAAGGACGGCCCTCCATTGCGCCATCTGGCCTCCAGGGGCCTGGGGCTGAGGGTAGGCGGGTGGGGGCTGCCCCACACTCCAGGCCTTTCCCTGCCACTTACACACCCCCGTCTAACCTGATCCCGCAGTGGGCAGCCCCATGTTGCTGGCAGGTTCTCCCCAGGGAGCCTGGCTGGAGTGCGGCGCAGGGGGCAGGTGAAGGCTCTCGGGGGAGCCGGGCTCTGGGGCTGGGTGGGACCCGGTGCCAGGGGGCAGGCAGGCGAAGGCTCTTGGGGGGAGCCGGGCTCTGGGGCTGGCTGGGGCCTGGTGCCAGTGGGCAGGCGAAGGCTCTTGGGAGGAGCCGGGCTCTGGGGCTGGCTGGGGTGCGGTGCCAGGGGGCAGGCGAAGGCTCTTGGGGGGAGCCGGGCTCTGGGGCTGGGTGGGACCCGGTGCCAGGGGGCAGGCAGGCGAAGGCTCTTGGGGGGAGCCGGGCTCTGGGGCTGGCTGGGGCCTGGTGCCAGGGGGCAGGCAGACGAAGGCGCTGGCAGGGGCTGGGACTGACTCTCTCGGTGCCCCCGCAGGCAGCTGCTTCCTGTGCCTGGTGGACGTGGTGCCCGTGAAGAGCGAGGACGGGGCCGTGATCATGTTCATCCTGAACTTCGAGCTGGTGCTGGAGAAGGAGCTGCTGGGCTCCCCGGTCAAGGACACCAACCACTGGGTGACTCCCACCAACTGGTTCCCTGCAGGTAGGCCCCAGCAGCGCCCCACAGCTGGGGGGCAGAGACCCCATCCTCACCCCCCTGTGAGGGGGACTGGGGCTACCATAGCAATGGGTGCCTGTCCCATGGGGCACTGCCTGAGGCCTGGCACGCTCCTGGCGCACAGAGCTGGACACGTGCAGCCTGTGGACCCAGCAGTTCATGTCCCACAGGATGGGCCCCCCTGCTGCGCCCCCAGCCGAGCCTGTCCTGGGACTGGCTCCTCCCCAGCCCTTCACTCTGGCTCCAGCCAGGCCTTGGTGGTGCAGAGGAGCAGAGCCCAGGGATGGGAGCTGCCCTGCTCGCAGGCCCGTGGAGGCGCATGTGTCCTGCCTGGCCCTGGGGGGCTGAGCCCAGAGCTCTGTTATAAGGAGGGCTTTGGGATGTACGGTCACTGGGAAGCGTTTACGGATAGACGACTGTTCGCTCAGGATGGACTTCATCTCAGCAAGGAGGGAAATAGAATTCTAGGATGGAGGCTCGCCGACCTCATCAAGAGAGCTTTAAACTAGGAAGTTGGGGGAGATGGTTGGGAGATGTTCGGGAGATCTCCACGCCAGAATATAACCTGGAGAGGGAAGTAAACAAAGTGAGCGGGGATACCCTTGCGGACCCAAGATTTGATCCAAGGAGGAATAGTGGAGTAGAAACCAGAGTAACGGGTGATGCTGGTGTTAGAAAGTTTGTGCACGACGGGGGAAAGAATGTCACTGACACCAAATGCCGAAAATTAAAAGGTCTGTACACTAATGCGAGGAGCCTAGGTAACAAGATGGAGGAACTGGAGCTACTGGTGCAGGAAGTGAAACCGGATATTATAGGGATAACCGAAACCTGGTGGAATAGTACTCATGACTGGAGCATGGGTATTGAAGGCTATGTGCTGTTCAGAAAAGACAGGAAGAAAGGCAAAGGTGGTGGAGTAGCCTTGTACATCAATGATGAAATTAAATGTAGCGAAATAAGAAGCGATGGAATGGATAAGACAGAGTCTGTCTGGGCAAAAATCACGCTGGGTAAAAAAGCAACTAGAGCTTCCCCTGAGATAGTGCTTGGGGTGTGCTACAGACCGCTGGGATCGGATTGGGATATGGATAGAGACCTCTTTAATGTCTTTAATGAAGTAAACACAAAGGGGAAACGTGTGATTATGGGGGACTTCAACTTCCCGGATATAGACTGGAGGACGAGTACTTGCACGAATAATAGGGGTCAGATTTTTCTGGATGTGATAGCGGATGGATTTCTTCATCAAGTAGTTGAAGCACCTACAAGAGGGGATGCCATTTTAGATTTGGTGTTGGTGAGCAGTGAGGACCTCGTAGAAGAAATGGTGGTAGGGGACAACCTTGGTTCGAGTGATCATGAGCTGATTCAGTTCAAACTAGATGGAAGGATAAACAAATGTAGATCTGCGATTAGGGTTTTTGACTTCTCGAGGGCTAATTTTAAAGAGTTAAGGAAATTAGTTAGGGAAGTGGATTGGACGGAGGAATTAGTGGATTTAAATGTGGAGGAGGCCTGGAATTACTTTAAGTCACAGCTGCGGAGACTGTCGGAAGCCTGCATCCCGAGAAAGGGGAAAAGAACCATGGGCAGGAGTTGTAGGCCAAACTGGATGAGCAAGCAACTCAGAGAGGGGATTAGACAAAAGCAGAAAGCTTACAGGGAGTGGAAGGAAGACAGGATCAGTAAGGAAAGCTACCTTGCTGAGGTCAGAACATGTAGGGATAAAGTGAGGAAGGCTAAAAGCCACATTGAACTGGAACTTGCAAAGGGAATCAAAACCAATAGTAAAAGGTTCTACAGCCACATAAATAAGAAGAAAACAAAGAAAGAAGAAGTGGGGCCGCTATACACTGAGGATGGAATGGAGGTTAAGGATAACCTAGGCATGGCCCAACATCTAAACAAGTACTTTGCCTCAGTTTTTAATAAGACTAGTGAGGAACCTTGCGATGATGGAGGGATGATAAACGGGAATGTGGATATGGAAGTGGATATTACCGCAACTGAGGTAGAGGCCGTACTTGAACAGCTCGATGGGACGAAGTCGGAGGGCCCGGACAATCTCCACCCGAGGATATTAAAGGAACTGGCGCGTGAAATTGCGAGCCCGTTAGCGAGAATTTTTAAGCAATCGATAAACTCGGGGGTTGTGCCGTATGACTGGAGGATTGCTAATGTAGTTCCTATTTTTTAGAAAGGGAATAAGAGTGATCCGGGTAATTATAGGCCTGTTAGCTTGACGTCTGTAGTAGGTAAGGTCTTGGAAAAAATTTTAAGGGAGAAAGTAGTTAAGGACATAGAGGTCAATGGTAATTGTGACGAATTGCAACACGGATTTACTAAAGGTAGATCGTGCCAAACCAATCTGATCTCCTTCTTTGAGAAGGTGACGGATTACTTAGATAAAGGAAATGCGGTACATATAATTTACCTAGATTTCAGTAAGGCGTTCGACACGGTTCCGCACAGGGAGCTGTTAGTTAAATTGGAAAAGCTGGGAATGAATATGAAAGTTGTAAGGTGGATAAGGAACTGGTTAAAGGGGAGACTCCAGAGGGTCGTATTGAAAGGTGAACTGTCGGACTGGAAGGAGGTCACCAGTGGAGTCCCTCAAGGATCGGTTTTGGGACCGATCTTATTTAACCTTTTTATTACTGACCTTGGCACAAAGAGCGGGAATGTGCTAATAAAGTTTGCGGATGACACGAAGCTGGGGGGTATTGCTAACACGGAGAAGGACAGGGATACTATTCAGGAAGATCTGAACCACCTTGTAAACTGGAGTAATAGAAATAGGATGAAATACAATAGTGAAAAGTGCAAGGTCATGCATTTAGGAATTAATAATAAGAATTTTGGATATACGTTGGGGGCGCATCAGTTGGAAGCGACGGAGGAGGAGAAGGACCTTGGGGTACTGGTTGATAGCAGGATGACTATGAGTCGCCAATGTGATACGGCTGTTAAAAAGCAAATGCGATTTTGGGATGCATCAGGCGAGGTATTTCCTGCAAGGATAAGGATGTGTTAGTACCGTTGTATAAGGCGTTGGTGAGACCCCATCTGGAATATTGTGTGCAGTTCTGGTGTCCCATGTTCAAGAAGGATGAATTCAAACTGGAACAGGTTCAGAGACGGGCTACAGGGATGATCCGAGGAATGGAAAAACTGCCTTATGAAAGGAGACTCAAAGAGCTTGGCTTGTTTAGCCTGGCCAAAAGAAGGCTGAGGGGGGATATGCTCGCTCTATATAAATATATCAAGGGGGTTAACGTTAGGGAGGGAGAGGAATTATTTAAGTTTAGTACTAATGTAGCCACGAGGACGAATGGGTATAAACTGGATATTAGGAAGTTTAGACTTGAAATTAGACGAAGGTTTCTGACCATTAGGGGAGTGAAGTTCTGGAATAGCCTTCCGAGGGAAGTAGTAGGGGCAAAAGACTTTCCTGGCTTTAAGACAAAGCTTGATAAGTATATGGAGGGGATGTTATGATAGGATCGTTAATTTGGGCAATTGATCTTGAATTACCACCAGACAGGTCTGCTCAATGGTCTGCGGGGAGATGTTGCATGCGATGGGTACTGAGTTGCTGCGGAGAATTCCTTCTTGGGTGCTAGCTGGTGACTCTTGCCCACATGCTCAGGGTTTAGCTGATCGCCATATTTGGGGTTGGGAAGGAATTTTCCTCCAGGGCGGATTGGCAGGTGCCCTGGAGGTTTTTCGCCTTCCCCTGCAGCGTGGGGCACGGGTCGCTTGCTGGTGGTTTCTCTGCAGCTTGAGGTCTTCATACCATTTTTGAGGATTTCAATAACTCGGTCCTGGGATAGGGGTTGTTATAAAATTGGATGGGTGGGGTTCTGTGGCCTGCCTTGTGCAGGAGGTCAGACTAGATGATCAGATTGGTCCCTTCTACCTATGAGTCTATGAGTCTATGAGTCTATGAGGCTGGCTGTGGGGCTTGCTGACCCTCGCTGCACAGGTACCAGCACCGGCACACACCGGGCGTGGCCATGGTGCTGTCTGGCCCAGGCTCTCTCAGCTCCGTACGGCCTGTCAGTGCCACAGCCCTTCTCGGGGTCCACTCTCTGGGGTCACCTCCTGGGACTGCACCTCTCTGAGCCTCCAGCAGCCTGGCTCTGCCGGGACCCCTCAGGGAGTCACCTCGCTCCGGGCCTACGATCTCCCCAATCCCCGAGGGAGCAATGCCCCCCCGACCTTCCCACCGTCCGAGGGAACAATGCCCCCCCGATCTCCCCACCCCCTGAGGGAGCAATACCCCCCCGATCTCCCCATCCTCCGAGGGAGCAATTCCCGCCCAATCTTCCCACCGTCCGAGGGAGCGATGGCCCCCCGATCTCCCCACCCCCAGAGGGAGCGATGCCCCCCCCGATCTCCCCACCCCCAAAGGGAGCAATACCCCCCCCGATCTCCCCACCCTCCGAGGGAGCAATTCCCGCCCAATCTTCCCACCGTCCGAGGGAGCGATGGCCCCCCGATCTCCCCACCCCCAGAGGGAGCGATGCCCCCCCCGATCTCCCCACCCCCAAAGGGAGCAATACCCCCCCCGATCTCCCCACCCTCCGAGGGAGCAATGCCCCCCCATCTCCCCACCCCCTGAGGGAGCAATGCCCCCCCGATCTCCCCACCCTCCGAGGGAGCAATACTCCCCCCCCATCTCCCTACCCCCTGAGGGAGCAATACCCCCCCGATCTTCCCGCCGTCCGAGGGAACAATTCCTGCCCAATCTTCCCATCCTCCGAGGGAGCAGTACCCCCGGCTGATCTCCCCATCCCCCGAGGGAGCAGTACCCCCCCAATCTCCCCATCCCCCGAGGGAGCAGTACCCCCGGCCGATCTCGCCACCCGTGGAGGGAGCGATGGCTGGATCCAGCTGGTCAGGTCACCGGCCCCTCTCTCCTCAGCCCTTTGTCCCGCACTGGCCAGAACCAGCTGCTCCTGAGCTGGGGGGGCCTCCCTGTCACCAGTCACTGGGTCCCCCATCTCCAGGCCATTGTCTGGGGTCCTGGCTGCTTTTTGCGGTCACACCTGGTCCCCTGCAACAGCAACCCGCCCCACCCCCTCCTTGCACACGCAGCACACGGGGAAACTGAGGCACACAAAGCCCTAAGAATGCCCCCCCTTCCTCACCCCCTCTCCTCGACAGGGCGCAGCAAGTCCTTCAAGCTGAAGCTGCCAGCGCTGCTGGCGCTCACGGCTAGCAAGCAGTCGCTGCCCCAGGGGGGCCCAGATGGCGTCATCGTGGACTTCTCCAAGCCCAGCAGCGAGTCAGGGGCTCCAGACAACGTCACTTCCTCCCTGGATAACAGCTGCCTGGGCTCCCAGCTGGAGGAGCGCCAGGCCCTGGTGGAGCTGGAGGCGGGGAGGGGTCCGCCTGGCGAGGCAGGCCTGGAGCCCCCCATCACCCACTCGTCGCCCCGCGCCGACAGGGACCGGCTCCACCTGGACACCTCCTTCTCCAAGTGCAGCCTGTCGCGCAGCCGCTCCCGGGAGAGCTGCCACAGCGTGCGGCGCGCCTCCTCCGTCGATGACATCGAGGCCATGAAGGGCGAGGGCGACAGGCGGGGACACAGCCGCCACGGCAGTGCAGGTACGGCACGCGCTGGGCAGGGCAGGGCACCGCCATACAGCATAGGTACGGCACACGCACACGAACACACAGACAGGTGCACACACATGGACACACCTGCACACCTGCAGACACACACCTGGACACACAGACAGGTGCACACACATGTACACACACATACAAACCTGCAGACACACACACACACACGGACACAGAGACAGGTACACACACACACACGGACGGACACACACCTGCACACACACAGACAGACACACAGAGGTGCACACACACACACACGGATGGACACGCACCTGCACACACACAGAGACACACACACAGGTGCACACACACATGGATGGACACACACTTGCACGCACACACGGACACACAGACAGGTGCACACGCACTTTTCCCCGACATAGCGCGCAGTGTGACCCTGCTGACCCCCAGTCGCCCCGAGCTGCCCGCGGAGCTGCGGGCCCAGCAGTTCCCTGTCCAGCCCCAGCCCCAGCCCCAGCCCCGCCCCCGTTAGTGCCTTGGGGAGAGGCCCAGGCTATTGACTGGCTGGGGACGAGTGGACTCCCATGGGAGGGAGGGGCCTCGCAAGGACCCTGGCCCCCGGGGAACAGCGCTATGGCCCCCTAGGCCCCCACGGGGAAAACTTTACAGCTTTCACCTCCCCATCCAGCCCAGCCCCCACAGCCTGCCTCTCGCTCCTCAGCTGCACCCACAGCCCCGGGGTGCTGGCACAGATCTCCCACTGAGCCCCAGGGGAGCTGCCATCGGGTCTATCCCACCTACACCCAGCTCCAGGGCACCAGCACGGGTCTGTCCCACCCACCCCCAGCCCCGGGGCACCGGCACGGATCTCCCACTGAGCCCCAGGGGAGCTGGCACGGGGTCTGTCCCACCCACACCCAGATCCGGGGTGCCAGCACAGATCTCCCACTGAGTCCCAGGGGAGCTGGCACGGGTCTGTCCCGCCCACCCCCAGCCCCAGGGCGCCGGCACAGGTCTGTCCCGCCCACCCCCAGCCCCAGGGCGCCGGCACGGGTCTGTCCCGCCCACACCCAGCCCCAGGGTGCCAGCACGGATCTGTCCCGCTCACACCGAGCCCCAGGGCGCTGGCACGGGTCTGTCCCACCCACCCCCAGCTCTGGGGCAGCGGCACGGATCTCCCACCGAGTCCCGGGGAGCTGGCACAGGTCTGTCCCGCCCACCTCCTGATCCGGGGCGCCGGCACAGATCTCCCACTGAGCCCCAGGGGAGCTGCCATGGGGTCTATCCCACCTACACCCAGCCCCAGGGCGCCAGCACGGATCTGTCCCGCCCACACCCAGCCCCAGGGCGCCAGCACGGATCTGTCCCGCCCACACCTAGCCCCAGTGCGCCAGCACGGATCTGTCCCGCCCACACCCAGCCCCAGGGCGCCAGCACGGATCTGTCCCGCCCACACCCAGCCCCAGGACGCCAGCACGGATCTGTCCCGCCCACACCCAGCCCCGGGACACCGGCACATGGCCCATCCTACGTGCACCTAGAGACGGGAACTGGCACTGTGCCCATCTTGCCCACTTCCATACACAGCGGCACTGACATGGGATCTGTCCCACCAACACAGCCCCGGGAGACTGGCGCAGGCTCAGTCCTGCCCACATCCAGCCCTGGGGCACTGGCACGGATCTATCCTCCTGTCACGGAGTGTGGGGGAGTCAGGGCCCTGCACCGCACATCCTGCGATTCCCCGGGACTCTCCGCCAGCCAGTAACACAGAAGGGTTATGAGACGACAGGACACAGTCCCAACAGGGCTTGTAGGTACAACCAGGCCCCTCAGCCAGGTCCCTCTGGGGGGCAGGGAGCTTAGACCCCAGACGTGGGGTTCCCTCTGCTTCCCCAGACCCCCCTCCAGCTGTCTCACCCAGCCGCCCCCCCAGCTCCTCCTCCAGCCTTTGTCCCTTTCCCAGGCAAAGGTGTCACCTGGCCCCAGCTCCCTCCCGGCTCAGGTGACAGGCTCAGATACCGTCCTTCACCTAGAGTCACCCCCTGCTCCCCCCCCCGCATGCAGACAGCCCCAGTAAAACTAGACACATTCCCAGGTCAGTCCACCCCGCTCCCTGCTGCGTCACACCCGCCCACACCCAACCCTGGGGTGCCGGCACGTGGCCAGTGTCACGAACTCACAGATCGTGCCCACTCGTGGCCCCATGCGGTCCGTGGGGGGTGCCCCTTTCAGTGTGACAGCCCTTCTCGGGGGTCCACCCTCTCTCGGGGTCCGGCCCCTCCACCTCCTGGAGCCGCACCTCTCTGAGCCTCAGCACGTCTGTCTCTCACCGTGGGCCCCTTAGGGAGTCCACACGCTCTGGACCCCCCGGGCCTCCTCACCCCCGAAGGGGTTGATGCCCCCTGTTCTCTAGCCCGGAGTGACTCTCAGCCAGCGTAACACAGGAGGGTTTATTGAGTGTCTGAACCCAGCACAGGAAACTCTCCGGCCTCAGGCCTGGCCTCCCTCAGCCCAGCACATCCCAGTCCCCCTGCATCCAGGTGGGCTCTGTCTGCTCCCCCTCTCCAGCCCAGAGCCCCCCTGCTTCCCAGCTGGACATCTGATACCCCTGGCCCCAAGCCCCCTCTGTCCTTTGTCTTCTCTCCAGGTAACTGGGTCGTAAACAGGCAGGCCTGGGTCTCCTCTCCTCTCAGCTCCCCTCTGGCCCCTCGGGCTGGAACCGGCTGCTCAGGTCACCGGGGTCCTCTCCCCGCAGCCCATTGTCCTCCCACTGGCCAGAACCGGCTGTGACTCCTGAGCTGGGTCACCAGTCGCTGGGGTCTCCATCCTCCAGGCCATCAGCCGGGGTCCTAAGTTCCCTCTCCCGATCTCTGTACCAACAAACTCCTCTCCCCTCCCCTTGTTAAACCAGTAACACCCAGGGACACTGAGTCCCACCCCTCTGCATGCAACTGTCACAGAGTGTGGGGGAGTCCGGCCCTGCACCCCTCTTCCTGGGACTCACAGTGACTCTCAGCCAGCCAGTAAAACAGAAGGTTTATTGGACAACAGGAATGCAGGTTACAGCAGAGCTTGTAGGCACAACCAGGACCCCTCAATCGAGTCCTGCTGGAGTTTCAGGGTGCTTGGATCCCACCTTCGGATACCCTGAATTCCCCCTCCCCAGCCCAAAACCCAAACTGACTTAACTCCCCTCCAGGCGGCCCCTTCCTTTGTCCACCTTCCCAGGCAAAGGTGTTGACCCTGCTCCCTGGCTCAGGTTACAGGCTGAGCACTTGTCCCTCACCTAAAGTCACCCCCAGCTCTCCCATCCCCCGCACAGACAGTCCCTGCTCCATCACAGCAACCCACTGGAAAACACCGAAAAACAAGAAAATCCCCCACTTCGTCACATCCAATCCACCCACACCCATCCCTGGGGCACCAGCAAGGATCTGTGCCACCTACACCCAGCCCCGGGACACCGGCATGGGGCTAGTGCTGCCCACACTCAGCCCCAGGACGCCGGCATGGATCTGTCCCACCCACACCCACTCCCAGGGGACCAGCATGGATGGGTACCCCCCACACCCAGCCCGGAGGCACCGGCACAGATCTGTCCCCCGCCACACCCAGCCCAGAGGCACCAGCACGGATCTGTCCCCCCCACATCCAGCCTTGGAGCACTGGCATGGATCTGTCCCCCCCACCCCCAGCCCTGGGTCTGTCCACCCCCCACCCCCAGCCCGGAGGCACCCGCACAGTTCTGTCCCCCTCTACACCCAGCCCAGAGGCACCGGCACAGATCTGTCCCCCCCACACCCAGCCCTGGATCTGTCCCTCCAACACCCAGCCCAGAGGCACCGGCACGGATCTGTCCCACCCACACCCAGCCCTGGGGGACCAGCAAGGATCTGTCCCGCCACACCCAGCCCTGGGACGCTGGCACAGGGCTAGTCCCGCCCTCACACAGCCCTAGGGCACCAGCACGGATCTGTCCTGCCCTCACACAGCCCCAGTGTGGTGCACCCAGACACGGGAGTTCACATAGTGCCCATTCTGCCCACATCCATGTGCAGGGGAGTTGGCATGGGGTGAGTCCTGCCCACACCTAGCCCCAGAGGAGCTGATACGGGGTCAGTCCTGCCCACACCCAGCCCCAGGGCAGCTGGCACAGGGTGAGTCCCACCCACACCCAGCCCTGAGGACACTGGCACGGGGTCAGTCCTACCCACACTGAGCCCCGGGGGCATTGGCGCAGGATTAGTCCTGCCCACACTGAGCCCCAGGGGAGCTGGCGCGGGGTCTGTCCCGCCCAGACCAAGCTCCAGGAGAGCTGGCATGGGGTCTGTCCCGCTCACACTGAGCCCCAGGGGAGCTGGCGCCGGATCTGTCCTGCCCACACCGAGCCCCATGGGAGCTGACGCCGGGTCTGTCCTGCCTACACCGAGCCCCATGGGAGCTGACGCCGGGTCTGTCCCGCTCACACTGAGCCCCAGGGGAGCTGACGCTGGGTCTGTCCTGCCCACACCGAGCCCCATGGGAGCTGACGCCGGGTCTGTCCCGCTCACACTGGGCCCCAGGGGAGCTGGCATGGGGTCTGTCATGCCCACACCGAGCCCCATGGGAGCTGACGCCGGGTCTGTCCCGCTCACACTGGGCCCCAGGGGAGCTGGCGCGGGGTCTGTCCCGCTCTCACTGAGCCCCAGGGGAGCTGGCGCCGGGTCTGTCCCGCTCACACCGAGCCCCAGGGGAGCTGGCGCCGGGTCTGTCCTGCCCACACCGAGCACCATGGGAGCTGACACCGGGTCTGTCCCGCCCACACCAGCCCCATGGGAGCTGACGCCGGGTCTGTCCCGCTCACACTGAGCCCCAGGGGAGCTGGCATGGGGTCTGTCCCGCCCAGACCGAGCCCCATGGGAGCTGACGCCAGGTCTGTCCCGCTCACACCGAGCCCCAGGGGAGCTGGCGCCGGGTCTGTCCTGCCCACACCGAGCACCATGGGAGCTGACACCGGGTCTGTCCCGCCCACACCAGCCCCATGGGAGCTGGCGCAGGGTCTGTCCCGCCCACACCGAGCCTGGAGCCCATCTGTGCCCATGTCTCCTTGTCTCTAGGGCAGTTCCCAGAGCTGCTGCCTCCTGCCGGGGGCAGGGCCCTGTGTGCCCACCTGCCCCCAACCCTCGCGCCCTCTTCTCCTCAGGGGCCATGAACAACCTGCGCAGCACCCTGCTGAACTCCACCTCGGACTCGGACCTGATGCGCTACCGCGCCATCAGCAGGATCCCGCAGATCACACTCAACTTCGTGGACTTCAAGGCCGAGGCCTTCCTGGCGTCGCCGGCCAGCGAGCGGGAGATCATCGCGCCCACCAAGCTGAAGGATCGGACGCACAACGTCACCGAGAAGGTCACCCAGGTGAGGCCCGCTGGGGGCGCTTCCTGCAGGGAACGGGGAGCGGCCTGTGGCCTTGCCTGGCAGCGAGCTGGGTCCTGCCGGGGGCGGCTGCAATGGCAGAGTTCTGGGGCACCCGGCTGGAGAGGCTGATGCTCGCTGAGCAGGGGCTCGCCAGGGGCGCTGAGCAGCAGGAGTGGGGTGGGGGGCAGCAGGGGGTGCTGGCTGCAGGGAGCGGAACAGGGGCTTGCTGGGGTGCGCTGGGCTGCGGGGAGTGGTGCGGGGGCTCAGCAGGGGTGCTGGGCTGCGGGGAGCAGGGCTGTGGCTTGGCGGGGGTGCTGGGCTGCGGGGATGGCGTGGGGACTTGGCAGGGGTGCTGGGCTGCAGGGAGCAGGGCGGGGGCTTACCAGGGGCGCTGGGCTGCTGGGAGCAGGGTGGGGGCTCGGCAGGGGGTGCTGGGCTGCAGGGAGCAGGGCGGGGACTTGCCGGGGGCGCTGGGCTGTGGGGAGCGGGGTGGGGGCTCGTCAGGGGGCGCTGGGCTGCGGGGAGCGGGGTGGGGGCTCGTCAGGGGGCGCTGGGCTGCAGGGAGCGGGGTGGGGGCTCGTCAAGGGGCGCTGGGCTGCAGGGAGCGGGGTGGGGGTTCGTCAGGGGGCGCTGGGCTGCGGGGAGCGGGGTGGGGGCTCGTCAAGGGGCGCTGGGCTGTGGGGAGCGGGGTGGGGGCTCGTCAGGGGGCACTGGGCTGCGGGGAGCGGGGTGGGGGCTCGTCATGGGGCGCTGGGCTGCAGGGAGCACGGCGGGGGCTCATCAGAGGGTGCTGGGCTGCAGGCTCGGTGGGGGGGGGCTCCCCGTTGGCAGTCAGTGCTGGGCCCAGTGTGGTTCCCTGTGGGTGCTGGGCAGACAGGGGCTCTGTGTGCGTCTTGTCCTCGGGGGTGGGGTGGGGGGCAAAACGTTGGCCTGATTTTAAAAGTTTAAATCTTGAAAAAATAAGCAATGTTGATGGTTCCTGCCCCCGCATGCCTGGGCTGCCCGTGACTCCCCCCACCTGGTCCCCCTGTGATGTGCCCTCCACCCTGCCCGGGCTCCCCGTCACTTGCCCTCCCCTTCTGCCGGGAGCAGCCGCTCCAAGGTCCTGGGCCTGTGCCGAGGGCTGTGCCAGGCCTGGCGACTGACGCTGCGGCTCCCTTCCCTGCCCTCTGCCCACCAGAGCCAGCTGCTGCCGCCTTCGCAGCCCCCCTCCCCAGCTCCCGCAGGGAAAACTGCGTCCCGGCTGCACCACTCTGGGCTGCGCCCACAGGAGCTGCAGCCATCCTGGGCCCCAGCGCTGCAGTGGGGCTGGGCAGGAGAGGAGCTGAGGGGAAGGTCAGTGGAGGTGGAGCCAGATGCCCCCTGGCACTGGGCACGGGGCACTGCCAGGCAGGTCACTGGGCCTGGCGCAGGCCCGGTTCTGCAGACAGACCCTGTGGAGCGAGGCCGCGTGGGGCCATCGGGGAGAAGCTGTGACTGCACCTGTCGCCCATGGGGCTGGTCACGGCTCTCGAGATGGGAGTGGGGGCAGCGCAGCATGGGGAGCCCCCGGAGAGAGGCATGGAAGGGCCAGCATGCCCCAACATGCGTGTGCCCATGCTGAGTGACACAGCAACACAGGCACATGTGCTCCCACACGCCTGGCTGTCCTCCCAGGAACACGTGTGCATGCTGCCAGCACACGCAGCCACACGTGTCTGCACATGCGCCCACATGGGGATGCCCCCCGAGCTGGCCCTGCTCCTGGGCACAGCCAGGGCCAGCTGCGTCTGGGGAAGGTGGGGAGCCCCCAGGCACTGGGGCACAGCGGCAGGGGGGACCCCAGCGTTCCAGCAGCACCCTTGGACAGTGAGCTCCACAGGGCTGGGCAGGCCCCCCCCTCCAGCCCCCTCAACCCTCCCCCTGCTCCGCACGGGCTCCTTCCCCTCCAGCTGCTACGGAGCCAAGCAGCCCCAGGGCCTTGGCACTGAAATTCATTCCTGCACCGCTGCTGGCGGCCCCATAATCCCCTCCCCCACCAGCTGGCGCACAGCAGGGAAGAGGGTGCTGAGCAGGGCGGGGGGGCTGGGCGCTGGGCAGAACTCAGGGAGCCGGTTGCTGGGCAGGGCAGGGGGGGCTAGGTGCCGGGCAGGGTGCAGGGAGCCATGTGCCAGGCAGGGCAGAGGGGGCCGAGTGCTGGGCAGGGAGCTGGGTGCCGAGCTGGGTGCTGGGAGCCGGGTGCTGGGCAGGGCAGGGGGGGCTAGGTGCCGGGCAGGGTGCAGGGAGCCATGTGCCAGGCAGGGCAGAGGGGGCCGAGTGCTGGGCAGGGAGCCGGGTGCCAAGCAGGGAGCTGGGTGCTGGGAGCTGGGTGCCGGGCAGGGCAGAGGGAGCTGGGTGCCAGGCAGGGCACGGGGAGCCGGGTGCTGGGCAGGGTGCAGGGAGCCTGGGCAGGGCAGGGGGAGCCGGGTGCCAGGCAGGGCAGAGGGAGCCGGGTGCTGGGCAGGATGCAGGGAGCCTGGGCAGAGCAGAGGGAGCCGGGTGCTGGGCAGGGTGCAGGGAGCCCGGGCAGGGCAGGGGGAGCCGGGTGCCAGGCAGGGCAGAGGGAGCAGGGTACTGGGCAGGGTGCAGGGAGCCGGGGCAGGGCAGGGGGAACTGGGTGCCAGGCAGGGCAGAGGGAGCCGGGTGCTGGGCAGGGTGCAGGGTGCCGGGCAGGGTAGGGGGAGCCGGGTGCTGGGCAGGGTGCAGGGAGCCAGGGCAGGGCAGGGGGAGCTGGGTGCTGGGCAGGGTGCAGGGAGCCGGGTGCCAGGCAGGGCAGAGGGAGCCGGGTGCTGGGCAGGGTGCAGGGAGCCAGGGCAGGGCAGGGGGAGCCGGGTGCCAGGCAGGGCAGAGGTAGCTGGGTGCTGGGCAGGGTGCAGGGAGCCTGGGCAGGGCAGGGGGAGCCGGGTGCCAGGCAGGGCAGAGGGAGCTGGGTGCTGGGCAGGGTGCAGGGAGCTGGGGCAGGGCAGGGGGAGCCGGGTGCCAGGCAGGGCAGAGGTAGCTGGGTGCTGGGCAGGGTGCAGGGAGCCTGGGCAGGGCAGGGGGAGCCGGGTGCCAGGCAGGGCAGAGGGAGCTGGGTGCTGGGCAGGGTGCAGGGAGCTGGGGCAGGGCAGGGGGAGCCGGGTGGCAGGCAGGGCAGAGGGAGCTGAGTGCTGGGCAGGGTGCAGGGACCCGGGTGCCAGGCAGGGCAGGGGGAGCCAGGTGCCAGGTAGGGTGCAGGGTGCTGGGCAGGGTAGGGGGAGCTGGGTGCTGGGCAGGGTGCAGGGAGCCAGGGCAGGGCAGGGGGAGCTGGGTGCCGGGTGCCGAGCAGGGTGCAGGGAGCTGGGTGCCAGGCAGGGAGCTGGGTGCTGGGAGCTGTGTACCAGGCAGGGAGCTGGGTTCCGGGAGCTGGGTGCCAGGCAGGGAGAGCCGTGTGCCGGGCAGGATGCCGAGAGCCGAGCAGGGTGCAGGGATTCAGGTGCAGGGCAGGGCAGGGCAGGGGGAGCCGAGGCAGGGCAGGAGGAGCCGGGTGTCGGGCAGGGTGCAGGGTGCCGGGCAGGGCAGGGTGCCGGGTGCCCAGCAGGGCACGGGGAGCCAGGTGCCGGGCAGGGAGCCAGGTGCTGGGCAGGATGCAGGGGGAGCCGAGGCAGGGCAGGGGGAGCCGGGTGCCGGGCAGGGTGCAGGGTGCCGGGCAGGGCAGGGTGCCGGGTGCCCAGCAGGGCAGGGGGAGCTGGGTGCCGGGCAGGGAGCCAGGTGCTGGGCAGGGTGCAGGGATCCGTGTGCTGGGCAGGGTGCAGGGAGCCGTGTGCTGGGCAGGGCAGGGGGAGTTGGGTGCTGGACAGGGAGCCAGGTGCCGCGCAGGGTGCAGGGTCCCGGGCAGGGCAGGGGGAGCCAGGTGCCGGGCAGGGAGCCAGGTGCCGGGCAGGGTGCAGGGAGCCGTGTGCCGGGCAGGGAGCTGGGTGCTGGGAGCCGTGTGCCAGGCAGGGAGCTGGGTTCCAGGAGCTGGGTGCCAGGCAGTGAGAGCCGTGTGCCGGGCAGGATGCCGGGAGCCGAGCAGGGTGCAGGGAGCCAGGTGCAGGGCAGGGCAGGGGGAGCCGGGTGCCGGGCAAGGTGCATGGTGCCGGGCAGGGCAGTGTGCAGGGTGCCCAGCAGGGCATGGGGAGCTGGGTGCCGGGCAGGGAGCCAGGTGCCGGGCAGGGAGCCGTGTGCCGCGCAGGGTGCAGGGTGCTGGGCAGGGCAGGGGGAGCCGGGTGCTGAGCATGCCGAAGCCCGTGTGGAGCAGACGGTGCCGTGTGCAGGGTGGGGACGTTGCTGAGAGGATGCCGTGAGCGGCTTTACGGCAGCGCTAACTCCCGGCATGAGGAACAGGCCGGGCAGGCGGGGGGCCCCCAGACAGAGCAGTGAATTGGCTGCAGTGACAGCAGCCATACAAGCCAGGCCTCCGTCCGCCCCCTTATGCCTGCCGCACTCACTCAAGGTCACCGCGGTCGGGCTAGTGCCAGGCCTGGCACACAGGATGCCCACTCTGCTACGGGGTGGGGGGGATAGCGGTGCGTGGGCTGGGATCCCCTCGGGCCTACAGCTGGGCTCATCCACGAGTGCCAGGCACGGCCCCTCTGGTGGGCCAGAGCACGGAGTGACCCAGGAGAGCTGCGTGGCACCTGCCTGGCTCCCGGTGTGCCATGGGGGGGTCCACCAGCCCACTGACAGCTGGGAAGGGGCTGAGGCACATCTATGGGAGCTGGGGGATCCAGAGCATTCACCACCCCCTGGGGAGGGGCAGGGGGGCTGGTCACACAGGGCTCCCCCCCCAGGGCTGAGATCTCCCCCTGGGGTGGAGTGGGGGGCTGGTCACACAGGGCTCCCCCCAGTGCTGAAATCTGGCCCCCTGGGTGGCACCTTTGCCAGGGCTTTCCTGCCAAGCTGTGCATTGGTCTAGCCCTGACTGCGAGGGGAGAGTGCCCCCACCTGCGGGGTGCCTGGGGGGACCCCCTCCAAACGCTGGCCCTGTGGGGCAGGTGTGGTCTGTGGGGAGGCCGAAGCCCTGTGGCAGCGTGTGGGTGCCGCCGTAGGGCCATTGGGGCAGTGGTGGGTGACGGCGCCTGGCTGGGGGCTCTCTGGCCATTAGGAATACGCG
Source organism: Gopherus flavomarginatus (assembly GCF_025201925.1). Classification (NCBI taxonomy): domain Eukaryota; kingdom Metazoa; phylum Chordata; order Testudines; family Testudinidae; genus Gopherus; species Gopherus flavomarginatus. Next base: position 1,303,260 of record NC_066618.1, read on the forward strand.
GCGTGTTCCCTGGCTGGGCTCTCCCAGCTGCCCCGCACTCGCTGCTGGCTGCCAGGGACACCGCAAGCAGCCTGCTCCTGGCGCTGGTGCAGGGTGAGTCAGCGGCATCAGCAATGGCCAGGGCTGGGGCGGGGGCTCCCGGGCATCCCAGAGCGCCCACCCCCTCCCCATGCGGGATAGAGCAGCGGGGGCTGGGAGGCAAGCAGTCTGGGTCCCATCCCCAGCTCGGCCGGGGTGGAGTAGGGTGTGGTGGTTGGAGCAGGGGTGGGGGCCGGGAGTCAGGACGCCTGGATCCCATCCCCAGGGTGGGGGGAATAGGGTGTGGTGGTTGGAGCATGGGTGTGGGGCTGGGAGTCAGGATGCCTGGGTTCCATCCCTGGGGCGGGGGGGTGGGGGTAGGTTTAATAATGGCACAGGAGGAGGTGACTGGCAATCTGGACTCCTGGGTCCTCTTGTCAGCTCATCCCTTGCCTCACTGGGTGACCTGGGTGAGGCCCATCCCTTCTCTGTGCCTCAGTTTCCCATCAGCAGGAGGAGGCTCGGATGCTGTGACAGGCCTGGCGGGGAGGGGCAGCGAGCAGCCTGTGAGTCCGGGGAAGGAGGGGAGGGGAGAGTGCAAGCCCCCGTGCAGAGGGGGAGGGCGGGGGGCAGGGCAGGCCCCTCCCCGTGGGTGGGCACGGGGCGGGCAGGCCAGTGCCGCTCTGCCATCTGTCAGTGTGAGCAGAGAACCCAGCCGTGCTGCCTGGAGCTCCGGGGCTGCCCGGGATAGGAGCCGGCATGCAGCCGGGTGCTGGCAGCAGGATGGGGCGTGGAGGGGACCAGGGGTGTGAGCGCACGAGGGGAGCGGCCCACATCTGAGGGCCCCAGCGCCTGCCATGTCCCAGGGCAGGAAGGACAGTGGCTCGCAGCCCGAGGGCGACCGCAAGAATGCCCGGGTGCGCCGCGCCGTCCGCATCTCCAGTCTGGTGGCACAGGAGGTAGGCGAGGCAGGCAGGGGGCCAGGGCAGGCAGGGGTGGGGCACGGGGCCAGGGCAGGCAGAAGGTGGGGCACGGGGCAGCAATGGGGCACGGGGCCAGGGCAGGCAGGAGCTGGGGCACGGGGCAGCAATGGGGCACGGGGCTGGGGCAGGCAGGAGCTAGGGCACGGGACAGCAATGGGGCACGGGTCTGGGGCAGGCAGGAGCTGGGGCACGGGGCAGCAGTGGGGCATGGGGCTGGGGCAGGCAGGAGCTGGGGCAGAGGGCAGCACAGGCAGGGGTGGGCAGGGAGGGCAGGGGCACGGGGCTGGGGCAGGCAGGAGCTGGGGCACGGGGCAGCAGTGGGGCACAGGGCTGGGGCAGGCAGGAGCTGGGGCACAGGGCAGCAATGGGGCACGGGGCCAGGGCAGGCAGGAGCTGGGGCATGGGGCAGCAATGGGGCACGGGGCTGGGGCAGGCAGGAGCTGGGGCACGGGACAGCAATGGGGCACGGGGCTGGGGCAGGCAGGAGCTGGGGCACGGGACAGCAATGGGGGCACGGGTCTGGGGCAGGCAGGAGCTGGGGCACGGGGCAGCAATGGGGCACGGGGCCAGGGCAGGCAGGAGCTGGGGCATGGGACAGCAATGGGGCACAGGGCTGGGGCAGGCAGGAGCTGGGGCACGTGACAGCAATGGGGCACGGGGCTGGGGCAGGCAGGAGCTGGGGCATGGGACAGCAATGGGGCACGGGGCTGGGGCAGGCAGGAGCTGGGGCACGGGACAGCACAGGCAGGGGTGGGCAGGGAAGGGGCAGGGGCATGAGGCAGGGGCACAGGTCAGGCGCATGGGGCCAGGGCAGGCAGGGGTGGGCAGGGAGGGGGCAGGGGCACGAGGCAGGGGCACAGGTCAGGCGCACGGGGCTGGGGCAGGCAGGAGCTGGGGCACAGGGCTGCACAGGCAGGAGTGGGCAGGGAGGGGGCGTAGGGAAGGGCTGGGGACAGGAGGGCTGGGGGCTCGGGCCAGCAGCCCTGGCCTTGGGGACCAGCGGGATGGGCCCCATGAGGCCCCAGGGATGGTGCTGCCATGGCAACAGGGGTTCTCTGGGGGGGACAAACACACCCTCCCTCCCCCACGCCCTGCCCCACATGGCTGATCTAGATTTCCAGCAGGCTGGGTTGAGTGGCAGGGCTTCCGCAAACAGCAGACAGGAGCGATTACTACCCCACAGCACCCCAACTGCCCCCTCACTGCCCCCCAAGCCCTGCCCTTCCCCCTGCAGAGCCCGGCACCCCCGAGCGCCCCCTAGTCTGCTCCCCTCCCCCTGCAGAGCCCAGGACCCCCTGAGCACCCCTCTCCTCTGCCCCCCAAGCCCTGTCCCCTCCCTCTGCAGAGCCCGGCACCCCCGAGTGCCCCCTCCCCTGCTCCCCACCCCCCTGCAGAGCCCAGGACCCCCTGAGCACCCCTCTCCCCTGCCCCCGAAGCCCTGCCCCCTCCCTCTGCAGAGCCCGCAACCCCCTGAGCCCCCCCTCCCCTGCCCCCCAAGCCCTGCCCCCTCCCCCTGCAGAGCCCGGCACCCCCGAACGCCCCTTCCCCTGCTCCCCTCCCCGTGCAGAGCCCGGCACCCCCTGAGCCCCCCCTCCCCTGCCCCCCAAGCCCTGCCCCCTCCCCCTGCAGAGCCCGGCACCCCCGAGCACCCCCTCCCCTGCTCCGCTCCCCCTGCAGAGCCCGGCACCCCCTGAGTGCCCCTCTCCCCTGCCCCCCCAAGCTCTACCCCCTCCCCCTGCAGAGCCCGGCACCCCCAGAGTGCCCCTCTCCCCTGCCCCCTCCCCTTGCAGAACCTGGTACCCCCGAGCGCCCCCTCCCCTGCCCCCTCCCCCTGCAGAGCCCGGCACCCCCTGAGCACCCCTCTTCCCTGCCCCCTCCCCCTGCAGAGCCCAGGACCCCCTGAGCACCCCTCTTCCCTGCCCCCTGCCCCTGCAGAGCCTGGCACCCCCTCAGCCCCCACTCCCCTGCTCCCCTCCCCCTGCAGAGCCCGGCATCTCCTCAGTACCCCTCTCCCCTGCTCCCCTCCCCTGCAGAGCCCAGCACCCCCGAGCGCCCCCTCCCCTGCTCCCCTCCCCTGCAGAGCCTGGCACCCCCTGACATCCCCACCCCACTACCCCCCATAGGGGTGGGGTTGCCAGGGAGCAGGGTTTCGGGTGGGAAGTCACTGCATCCTCCTGGTGCTGGGTGTGGCGTGTGTCAAGGGAATGGCTTTGCCCTGCCTTGGGGGGTTGCTGGGTTCACATTTCAAAATCTATGTCCCAGCAGGTGTCTGGTTGGTGGTGTTGGGTATCGGTGTAACCATGGGTGCTGGATGTCCCTGGGCCTGATGGGTATCTGTGTCTCTGTGGCTGCTGGCTGACCCTGTGGGTGGTGGGTGTCACGAGGTTTGTGTGTGTCAGGGCCCTGCACCCCCAATTCTGGCGATTCACCGGGACTCTCAGCCAGCCAGTAAAACAGAAGGTTTATTAGATGACAGGACACAGTGCCAAACAGAGCTTGTAGGTGCAACCAGGACCCCTCAATCAAGTCCCCAGGGGGTAGGGAGCTTATCCCTCAGTTTTGGGGCTCCCTCCATTTCCCCAACCAGCTCAAAACTGAAACCCCTCCAGCAGCCTCCTCCAGCCACTGCCCCCAACTCCTTCCCCAGCCTTTGTCCAGTTTCCCTGGGCACAAGGTGTCACCTGGCCCCACCCCCCCTCCTGGGCTCAGGTATCCTCACCCTGGTATCCCCTCACCAATGCAGACAGTCTCCATAAAACTCCCACACAACATCCCCAGGTCAATCCAACCCACTCCGTACTCTGTCACAGCTGGGTTTCCCTGCAGGCGCTGGGTGTCACTGCCGGTGTTAGGTATCTGTGTGCCCGTGGCTGCTGGGTGTCACTGCGGGTGTTGGGTATCTGTGTGCCTGTGGGTGCTGGGTGTCACTGTGGGAGTCGGGTTTCTATGTGCTCACAGGCACTGGGTGTCACTGCCGGTGTTAGGTATCTGTGTGCCCATGGGTGCTCGGTGTCACTGTGGGTGTTGGGTTTCTGTTTCTCCATGGGTGCTGGTTGTCACTGTGGGTGTCGGGTTTCTGTGTGCTCACGGGCGCTGGGTGTCACTGCCGGTGTTAGGTATCTGTGAGTCCATGGGTGCTGGGTGTCACTGCAGCTGGTGGGTATCTGTTTCTCCATGGGTGCTGGTTGTCACTGTAGGTGTCGGGTTTCTGTGTGCTCACGGGCACTGGGTGTCACTGCCGGTGTTAGGTATCTGTGTGCCCATGGGTGCTGGGTGTCACTGCGGGTGTTGGGTATCTGTTTATCCATGGATGCTGGTTGTCACTGTGGGTGTCAGGTTTCTGTATGCTCATGGGTGCTGGATGTCATTGCTGGTGTTAGGTATCTGTGAGTCCATGGGTGCTGGATGTCATTGCTGGTGTTAGGTATCTGTTTATCCATGGGTGCTGGGTGTCACTGCCGGTGTTAGGTATCTGTGTGCTCACGGGCACTGGGTGTCACTGCCGGTGTTAGGTATCTGTGTGCCCATGGGTGCTGGGTGTCACTGCAGGTGTTGGGTATCTGTTTATCCATGGGTGCTGCGTGTCACAGTGGGTGTCGGGTTTCTGTGTGCTCATGGGTGCTGGGTGTCACTGCTGGTGTTAGGTATCTGTGAGCCCATGGGTGCTGGGTGTCACTGCGAGTGTTAGGTGTCTGTGTGCCTGTGGGTGCTGGGTGTCATTGTGGGTGTTGAGTTTCTGTGTGCCTGTGGTTGCTGGGTGTCACTGCGGGTGTTAGGTGTCTGTGTGCCTGTGGGTGCTGGGTGTCATTGTGGGTGTTGAGTTTCTGTGTGCCTGTGGTTGCTGGGTGTCACTGCAGGTGTTGGGTATCTGTTTACCCATGGGTGCTGGGTGTCACTGTGGGTGTTGGGTATCTGTGTGCCCATGGGTGCTGGGTGTCACTGCGGGTGCTGGGTATCCATGTGCCCATGGGTGCTGGGTGTCACTGCGGGTGCTGGGAATCCTTGTGCCCGTGGGTGCTGGGTGTCACTGCGTGTGTTGGGTATCTGTGTGCCCGTGGGTGCTGGTGTCACTGCGGGTGTTGGGTATCTGTGTGCCCGTGGGTGCTGGTGTCACTGCGGGTGTTGGGTATCTGTGTGCCTGTGGGTGCTGGGTGTCACTGCGGGTGTTGGGTATCTGTGTGCCTGTGGGTGCTGAGTGTCACTGCATGTTTTGGGTATCTGTGTGCCCGTGGGTGCTGGTGTCACTGCGGGTGTTGGGTATCTGTGTGCCTGTGGGTGCTGGGTGTCACTGCGGGTGTTGGGTATCTGTGTGCCTGTGGGTGCTGGGTGTCACTGCGGGTGTTGGGTATATGTGTGTCTCTGGGTTCTGGGTTTTGAATAGGGGTAGGAGATATCTGTGTGGCTGCAGGTGCTGGCTGTCACCATGGCTATTTGGTATCTGTTTGCCCACAGTTGCTGGGTATCACTGCGGGTGTTGGATGTATGTGTGCCCATGGCAGCTGCGTATGTGGGTCGCTGTGGGCATCAGTTATGTGGGTCTGTGATGAAGTGGGAATGTTCTTAATGTTTCCTCTGAATACTATGTGGGTGCCTCAGTTTCCCCTATGCAGTTCCTTGGTATGTAGGTGGTGGGATAGGGGTGATTGTTGCAGAGCCCTAGAGGGCAGGGGTGATGGTGCCTGCGCAGAGAATGGCTGACACCCTGTCTCCTGGCAAGTGATGGCCTGGGCCCCTGCCCTGGAAAAGGAAGAGATCCACCAAGGGATCTTCCCCCTTCTCCTCCCAACCGTCCCTTTCCAGGTCCAGGGTCCCCTCCCTCTCCTCCCATACAGCAACTCCAAAGGGAAGAACGCTGGGGGTTCCTGGGGCACTTCCCTGTAGCGCAGGTGGGGCAGGTAACTTGTCCCAGTCCTGTGGATGCTGACTCATAAAAGTCCTCAGCATCATCCTCAGGGTCCCATGAAATCTCCCCACCAGCCTGTTGGACTGAGGGTGATATGCAGAGACCCAGGTGGGCGAGACCCCACACTTCTCCCACAAGCCGAGAGCAGGGCTGACGTGAAATTGGACCCCTGGTCTGTAAGGACCTCACTAGGGCCCCCCACTGTGCTGAAGATGGTCAGCAGCGCATCTGCCATGGTGTCTGCCTTGGTGGAGGACAGATCCACTGCCTCTAGGTAGTGGGTGGTGAAATCCATCACCACCAGGATGTATTTCTTCCCTGGCCGGGTTGTCTTGCTGAGGGGCCCCACTATGTCTATACCCACCTGCTGGAAGGGTTCCTCTGTGGTGGACAAGGGTCTCAAGGGGGCTTCACCCTTATTCCGGGCCTTCTCCACCCTCTGGCAGGGGTCGCAGGACCTGCAGTACTGCTGGACTGCGTCACAGGGTCGTCGGGTATGCGGGTAGCATGGGCGTCGAGTATGCGGGTAGCATGGTGTGACGTTGTGGTTCTGGCGGGACCCAACTGAGAGTGCCAATTCAGGACCAATTGCTCAAACAGGGCAGTCACAGCCCAAGGCTGGGGTTTTTCCACCTCTAAGGCAAACCAAACCAGCCAGACAAAAAGGACTTTGGTCTCACCCCACTGGCTAACCACAAGTCACACAAGCAATTTCCTTAGACACTCCAGTCTCCCAGTATCACCACCAGTGCCACCCGTCCTGGGATGAATGGTTATGAAAACCAACACCCCAGTAAAAGGAAAAGGTTCTCTCGATCCTAAAGGACCAAGCCCCAGACCCAGGTCAATATACACAGTAGATCTTACCCACAAATCACGCTGTTGCCAATCCTTTAGAATCTAAAATCTAAAGGTTTATTCATAAAGGGAACAAGACAGAGATGAGAGCTAGAATTGGTTACATGGAATCAATTCCATACAGTGATGGCAAAGTTCTTAGTTCAGGCTTGTAGCAGTGATGGAGTAAACTGCAGGTTTAAATCAAGTCTCTGGAGAACATCCCCCACTGGGATGGGTCCTCAGTCCCTTGTGTAGAGCTTCAGCTTGTAGCAAAATCCCTCCAGAGGTAAGAAGCAGGATTGAAGACAAAATGGAGATGAGGCCTCCGCCTTATATAGGCTTTTCCAAGTGTAAGAACACTCCTTTCTTCCTGCTGTGGAAAGTTACAGCAAAATGGAGTTTGCAGCCACATGGGCCAGTTTCTGCACACCCTGCTGAGTCACAGGGTGTAACTGCCTTCTCTCGATGGGACTATTGTGTAGGTGATGGTCCTTAATGGGCCATCAAGCAGGCTAAACAGAGCTGACACCAACTTGTCTGGGATCTTTCCCAGTAACACAACACAAGTTTGCAATACAGACAGCATACAGCCAATATTCATAACTTCAACTACCAAAATGCTACAGACATACAGACAACATAATCATAACCAGTAATCCGTAACCTGGTCTTAGACACCTTATATAACCCCATTTACATAAGATTTGGTGCCACTACAGGACCTTGGTTGCAACCCATGTTCTATATGGTCCCAGTTTATATCAATAACGTCACACCCCAAACACAAAATTGATGCAGGAAGGGATGACACAGACATCACTGACTGCATCCCAAAAGTGCCCCATCCCTGGGTCTGTCTCACTACAGCTAGTGTTGGGTTAGAAGCCATAACAGTGTATAACAGAAATGGTTTATCAAAGTCATGTTCAATAACATGATTGAATTTCTTTACAAACTTAAGGCCAAACTTGGTTAGAACAATAGTGGATTGGACCTGCTCTTGCAGCAGGATTCCTATATGTCTCATGTGATCTTGCCAAGAGCTGAAGAACATAGCTACTTTATTCGTACACACTCTGGTAAATGTTTGGAACCCAATTAACAGTAAATCAACATAGATATTAATGTTCTTTTTCGAGTGATTGCTCATATCCATTCCAGGTAGGTGTACGCGCCGTGCGTGCACGTCTGCCGGAAACTTTTTACCCTAGCAACTCCAGTGGGCTGGCAGGTTGCCCCCTGGAGTGGCACCAGTATGGCACCAGATATATACCCCTGCCGGCCCGCCCGCTCCTCAGTTCCTTCTTACCGCCGTGTCGGTTGCTGGAACTGTGGAGTGCGGCTTGCTGACCTCCACGTCCCTCGCTCTCCTGTACTTGTTCGTCGTTTTTAGTTGTGAATAGTTCATAGTTAAGTAGTAGATAGACTGTTAGCATAGTAGTTAGTTAGAATCTTGTATATAGTTGTCTAACATCGCTTGCAGGTGGGCCGTTGCCCTCCCCGGCACCAGGCTCATGCCTGGTTTGCCAGGCTTCAAGCAGTGCTCGGCATGCAAGAAGCCGATGCCTACGAGCGATCCCCACGACGCATGCCTTAAGTGCCTGGGGGAATCACACATCAGCGAGAAGTGTTGTATATGCAAGGCCTTTAAGCCTCGCACGAAGAAGGAGAGAGACCAAAGACTCCGCTCTCTCCTTATGGAAGCGGCTCTGACTCCGGCACCGGCAGCGCAGTTGGCCAGTTCTACTCCGGCAAGGGACCGCGCCGGCACCGGCAAGACTCCCCGGCACCAACTATCTCCAGCACCGGGAGCAGACTCACGTCCCTCGGCATCTGCAACACCGTCGAGGCAGGCCCGAGTGGAGCGCCCGGCACCTACCCTGGCCGCGGCACCGCCTGCAGGGCTGCTGTCGACTCCGGGCCCGGAAGGTCCGTCGAGTCCAGCCCCTCCTAGCTCCCCCTTAAGATCGGGGGTCAAGCTCCGGGTACCGTCTACGCCGGAGACCTTTGCCTCGGCTCGGGACTTGATCGCATTGACGGAGCCATCGCAGCCTCAGCCGACACCCCCGGGACGCGTAACCTCCAGGGGTAAACCGATGCTTCGAGCGCTGTCTCCCGAGTCCTGGCACCGATCACCCCGGAGGCGTGAACGCTTGCACTCGGGGCGCCGCTCGGAGTCCCGGCACCGTTCTCCCAGGCGGTACCGGTCGTACTCGCGGCACCGATAGCCATCTGCACAGTCCTGGTCGGGCTCCTCTCACCGCCGGCACCGAGACTCCAGGAGCCGTTCACCTCGGCGTTCGGCTCCTCGGTCGACCTCCCGGCACCAAACCGGTGGTAAGTCCCGATCCCGGTCGACCTCCCGGCACCGCGTCGGTGGCAGGTCCCGGTCTCCGCTGCCGTCCCGGCACCGCGCTCATCGAAGGTCGCGGTCCCGCTCCCGGCACCGACATCGCTCCCGATCCGGATCCCGGCACCAGTCATCACGCCGTTCCCGATCCCGATCCCAGCACCGATGTGGGTCGCGGCACCGAGCCTCGGCACCGAGGGGAGTGTCGGTCTCGGCGCATAGAGTCACATACCAATCAGGCTCAGCGCCTCTGTGGCCTTCTAGGGAGCCATTGGTCTCTTCCCAGACTGACAGCGCCTATGCCATGGGCCAGGACAGACACTCGGCCCTGTTCCAGGACCCTCCACCACAAGAGCGAGGGCCTCAACAGTGGGGGTTTTGGACCCCATGGGCGTATTCACAAGCCCAGGATCCGCAACACATCACCCCCCGCCCTACGGGGAACGCAGACCACCGGAGGTGACGGTATCTAGACCCCCTCACTCCCCGGAAGCAGACGGCAGGTCCAGTCACCGGGACCCAGAGCTCCCTCCAGAGACGGAGGTGCAGCCCCACACGGAACCCCCCGTGGACACTTTGTTGCTGGGGGTTTCCTCGTCCTCTTCTCCGGATGAGGCAGTGCCGGGTACCTCGTCCTCCAGTCCTCCCCCGCTGGATCTTAGGGCGCATCAAGACCTCCTCCGCCGGGTGGCACAGAACCTGGACTTGCAAGCGGAGGAGGTGTCTGAAATTGAGGACCCGGTGGTGAGCATCCTTTCCGCCGATGCGCCCACCAGAGTGTCCCTGCCCTTTATAAAGACAATCCAGGCCAACGCCACTAACATCTGGCAGTCACCGGCCTCCATCCCTCCGACCGCTCGAGGGGTGGAACGAAAGTACATGGCCCCCTCGAAGGGCTATGAATACCTCTACGTTCACCCGACACCCTGCTCATTGGTGGTCCAGTCGGTGAACGACAGGGAGCGCCACGGGCAAGAGGCCCCAGCGCCCATGTCGAAGGAGGCGAGACAAATGGACCTCCTGGGCCGCAAGGTCTATTCGGCGGGGGCGCTACAGCTCAGGGTCTCAAACCAACAGGCCCTCCTCAGCTGCTACTCCTTCAACTCGTGGGTAGCGGCAGGGAAGTTCGCGGAGCTCTTGCCACAGGATGCCCGCCAGGAGTTTTCCGCCATCCTGGACGAGGGCAAGAAAGTAGCAAGAACATCGCTACAGGCCTCCCTTGATTCTGCTGACTCGGCCGCTCGGACCCTGGCCTCGGGGCTCACGATGCGCCGAATTTCTTGGCTGCAGGTCTCTGGCCTTCCACCGGAGCTCCAACATACTATCCAGGACCTCCCCTTTGAAGGCCAAGGCCTGTTTTCCGATAAAACAGACCCTAGACTAAAAGACCTCAAGGACAACAGGGTCATAATAAGGTCGCTGGGAATGCATACGCCTGCGACACAGCGCAGGCCATTCCGGCAGCAAAACCAGCAGCAGCAGCGGCGGCCGTACCCTCAGTTCCGCCCGCGGCAGGACCTCTCTAGGCGCCGCGGCAGGAACAACCGCCGCAGGCAGTCTGGTGGCCAAATGGGGCAGAACCAAGGCTCTGCCAAGGCCCCTCCAGGGCCTAAGCCTTCATTTTGAAGGTGCGCCCGAGGGCGCAGTACCAGTTTCCCCTCCGGATCCCTCCCCGCAGTTTTCCAACCGTCTTTCTTTTTTCCTCCCGGCGTGGACCCGAAAAACGTCGGACCGCTGGGTCTTGCGTACGGTGCAGGCCGGTTATCGCCTGCAGTTTTCTTCGCCCCCCCCTCCCACCCACCATCCCCGTCCCTCTTCAGGGACACCTCTCACGAGCAATTCCTCCGTCAGGAGGTGCACGCGCTCCTTGTCAAGGGAGCCATAGAGGCGGTTCCGGAAAATGAGAAGGGCAAGGGGTTTTATTCCCGCTACTTTCTAATCCCCAAATCCAACGGCGGCCTCAGGCCCATCCTCGACCTGCGGGAACTCAACAAGTATATCGTGAAGTTGAAGTTCCGTATGGTATCCCTTGGAACCATCATCCCATCCCTGGATCCCGGAGACTGGTACGCCGCCCTCGACATGCAGGACGCTTACTTTCACATCTCCATTGCCCCCCAACACAGACGTTTCCTCCGCTTTGTGGTCGACCGCCAACATTATCAATTTGCCGTCCTCCCGTTTGGCCTCTCTACGGCCCCGAGGGTGTTTACAAAATGCATGGCAGTCGTCGTCGCACACCTTCGACATTGCCGCATTCACGTCTTCCCCTACCTAGACGACTGGCTGATCCGAGGCACATCGGAGCTGCAGGTCCGCGACCATGTCGACAGGATCAGCACCCTCTTTGCTGCCTTGGGCCTCGTCATCAATGTGGACAAGTCTACTCTGCTCCCCACGCAGTGGATAGAGTTCATCGGGGCCGTTCTGGACTCTACCCTGGCCAGGGCCTTGCTACCCTTGCCCAGGTTCCAGTCGCTGTCGGCCATCCTTCTGCGCTTGCAGGCGGCCCCGCTGACCTCTCTACGAACATGTCTGGCCCTTCTAGGCCACATGGCAGCCTGTACGTTCGTAACGGCATATGCCCGGCTCCGCATGAGGCCTCTTCAATCATGGCTCATCGCCCAGTATCGGCCGGCCAGACATTCGTTGGACACAGTCGTCACCGTTCCTCAGAGGGTGCTGGACTCCCTTCGCTGGTGGCTGGACCAGTCCGTAGTCTGTGCGGGGCTTCCGTTCCATCCGCCCCAACCCTCGGCATCCCTGACCACGGACGCCTCAGATCTGGGCTGGGGGGCACACTGCGGCACCCAGAGAACTCACGGCTTGTGGACACCTCAAGAGATCAACCTCCATATCAACATATGAGAGTTGAGAGCGGTCTGCCTTGCTTGTCAAGCGTTTGTCCATCTCCTTCAAGGTCGTTGTGTCACGGTGTTCACCGACAACACGACGACCATGTTTTACATCAACAAGCAGGGCGGCACCAGGTCCTCTCCCCTGTGTCTCGAGGCAATGCACCTCTGGGAGTTTTGCATAGCCCATTCGGTTCACCTTTCCGCTTCCTATCTCCCGGGAGTGCGGAACACTCTAGCGGATCGGCTGAGCAGATCCTTCCGTTCGCACGAGTGGTCCCTCCGTCCGGACGTCGCCCTCTCACTCTTCCAGAGGTGGGGTCGTCCCCGGATGGACCTCTTCGCGTCCAGGGAGAACAGGAAGTGTCGAGCATTCTGCTCCTTCCAGGGTCGGGAGCCAGGGTCTCTAGCAGATGCATTCCTGATCCCATGGACAGCCCACCTGTGTTACGCATTCCCTCCCGTTCCGCTGATACACAGGGTTCTCCTCAAGGTGCGCAGAGACAGAGCCCGGGTGATTCTCATAGCCCCAGCACGGGCCAGACAGCATTGGTACCCCATGTTGCTGGACCTCTCAGTAGCCAACCCAGTTACCCTGCCCCTACATCGGGACCTGATCACCCAGGACCACGGCAGGCTCTGTCACCCGGACCTTCCGTCTCTACACCTTACGGCATGGCTCCTGCGTGGTTGACAGGCTCCGAGTTGCGCTGTTCTACCCCGGTTCAGGAGGTTCTCATGGGCAGTAGAAAGCCTTCCACCAGGGCGACTTACTCAGCTAAGTGGAAGCGTTTCTCCTGCTGGTGTTCGGAGAAAGGTCTTCGCCCTATGGAGACTCCCGTCACCACTATTTTAGACTACATCTGGTCCCTCAAGACCCAGGGTCTGGCGTTGTCGTCCCTCCGGGTCCACCTAGCGGCCATCTCCGCGTTTCATCCTGGAGTGGACGGATGTTCTGTCTTCTCCCACCCTATGGTGGTGAGATTCCTGAAGGGACTGGAGCGGCTCTATCCACAAATCCGCCCTCCTGCCCCTTCATGGGACCTCTACCTGGTCCTAACTCGGCTCATGGGCCCTCCATTCGAGCCATTAGCTACTTGCTCCCTGCTCTACCTCTCGTGGAAGACCGCCTTCCTAGTGGCCATTACCTCAGCTAGACGAGTGTCAGAGCTGAGGGCCCTCACAGTGGACCCACCGTATACCGTCTTCCATAAAGACAAGGTACAGCTGAGGCCTTACCCTGCCTTTCTTCCCAAGGTGGTCTCAGCTTTCCATGTTAACCAAGAGATCTTCCTCCCAGTCTTTTTCCCAAAGCCCCATTCGTCCCGCAGGGAGCAACAGCTCCACTCGCTAGATGTCCGTCGGGCGCTAGCATTTTATGTGGACAGGACCAAACCATTCTGCAAGTCCCCCCAGTTATTCGTGGCGGTAGCGGACCGGGTCAAGGGGCTGCCGATTTCCTCCCAGAGGATATCTTCCTGGGTTACCTCCTGCATCAGGACCTGCTACGACCTGGCCCACATTCCGACGGGCCGTGTGACTGCTCACTCCACCAGAGCACAGCCATCATCGCTGGTTTTCCTTGCCCGCGTCCCAATCCTAGAGATTTGTAGGGCGGCGACCTGGTCATCGGTCCACACATTCGCTTCCCATTATGCCCTGGTTCAGCAGTCCAGAGATGATGCGTCCTTTGGCTCTGCAGTACTCCGGGCCGCGACCTCTCACTCCGACCCCACCGCCTAGGTAAGGCTTGGGAATCACCTACCTGGAATGGATATGAGCAATCACTCGAAGAAGAAAAGACGGTTACTCACCGTTGTAACTGTTGTTCTTCGAGATGTGTTGCTCACATCCATTCCACACCCGCCCTCCTTCCCCACTGTCGGAGTAGCCGGCAAGAAGGAACTGAGGAGCGGGCGGGCCGGCAGGGCTATATATCTAGTGCCATACTGGCGCCACTCTAGGGGGCGACCTGCCGGCACACTGGGGTTGCTAGGGTAAAAAGTTTCCGGCAGACGTGCACGCGCAGCGCGTTCACCTACCTGGAATGGATACGAGCAACACATCTCGAAGAACAACAGTTACAACGGTGAGTAACCGTCTTTTGTTCATAGTCCAGGACTTCTGGCATTTAGCCATGAAAGCCATATGGTAGTGTGCCTCAGTTTCCCCTTTCCTTGTGTACATCAGGTCTGGAATGTCTTTTCCCCTGTGAAAAATTTCAATACTGCTTACAGGCACTAGCAGTGAAACATCAGTATAACAAGGCCTTTTAACATAAAGTGTGTTCTCATGTACTGCTTTCAACACGTTCCAAAGGATTGGGCACATTGCACATTCTTACAATTCTCGGTAATAGCAGCACATTAGTTACAAAAATCACCATTAGCAATAACAACAAATTCATTGCCGGTGTCCATTTACAATTATGTTGGTTATGCCACACCTTTGGCTCAATACCATTGGAGTTTGGGCATTTTAGGGTTAACTTTTGGCTTCCCTTTGCAAAATTCAGTTTTCTCTTTCCTCCTTGTCCTGCAGGATCAAACCCTGATCTCTCTTGCTTAACCAAATTTACTGGCTGATCGGGGGGGCTCTCTGTGCTAACAGCTATTAGCAAGTTCTTCTCCCTGCCAGCCAGGTAATTTGTATTAACACAAACACCAGCTTTTAACTTCTTAGCTGCCACCAATTCCAAGGCTGGACTCTGTCTTACAGAGATACCACACAAATCCAAAGGGTCTGAGAGTGAGAGTTTCTTTGCTCTCCCCTGCATCCTCAAGCCTTTATCCATAAAACCATTCTGCTTTGAAACACCAGTAACCCAATCTGTTCTCAGACCCTGAAGCACAGACTGCTCACTCACAGAATCAGCGTGGAGACAGTCCTGTTCCAACACCATTGTCTTCCCAACAAGCTGGCCAAACCCAGCCACACGGTTATATGGCTGCGCAGCTTCCTTAACAGCTTCTACTTCATCTGAGATCTTTTCAAAGCTGCCCCCACTGGATCTTTCAAAAGGAAGGTCAGTGGATCCATTCACAACAGAAAATTTCTGGCTGTTAGGAACTGAAACTTCATTGATTAAATTACTTTTACACCCTTCAGTTGCAGCAAACTGCTTGCACAGGCTACCATGAGGATTTCTTTCCTTAGCAGCTTCTCTAAGCAACAATTCACCCCTTACAGACATTCTGCCCTTACCCTCTTCACCTAGGGCTTGCTCTAAAGGAACACTTCTCTGAGCCCCCACAGATTCTTTCTGGGTCTCACTTACATCCAGAATTACCTCTGGTTTATCAGGCAGATTCCTACACCATCCCCTTTCAGGCAAACCTATAGACTCACTAGATAAAAGGTTAGAGGTACTCTCCTTCCCTCTGCAACTTTCCTTATAGTCACTGGCAACTTGCAAGTTGTCAGGCTCAACACACACAAGTTTAGGAATCATTTCCTCCTTGTTACCAGTTGTTAAACTGTCAGTAGGTAACACAATTAAATCACCTTTTTGCTCTCCTTGTGCCCTGGCTAGGGTATCACCCTGATCAAACAGAGCTGCTACACCCTTTTCCAACCACACATTAGCAACTGGCAAATTACAAGCACCAGAATTGTCTGGTCTCTGGGATTTTGCTATGACGCTAACTGGATGCAACCTAGTTACAGGGCTATTCTCCCCAGCAGACACAAACTTAGGACCATTCCCTTCCTGGGCTTTAGCTGTATTTATAGCCAACTCAGAGACAACTGAATTACCCTCAACCATCACAGGCTGAAAGGCACCTTCTGTCTGCTCCACAGACACAGAAGAGCCGGAGACACATTCTCCTTTACCAGACACACAGCTCGGGATCTCACTTCCCTTGTCCCAGCACACAGGGCTGTTCACAGACAACTGCTTGGAGACCGGGGTAGCTTCCTCCATAGGCAAGTCAATACCCCTGACAGACACAGACACATTCCCTTCACTGTCACATTTCTCCACACAGGTAACAGGTAAGGGATAGTGACACTTATTTTCCACTATCCTTGTCTTCCCACACTGCTGACTAGACAAAGCCATCAGCTCACAAGGCTGCCTAGGCTCATTCAGACTTTCCCTACCAGGCACATTGCCACTCCCAACAGATAAACTGCTGCTTTTTTTACCACACTGAGCTACTTCCAGCAAATCACAGTTACCCATTTCAGGTTCACTTTTACAAGCTGCACTAGCCACCAATCCATCACCCATCACAAATCTACCCTTTCCTCCCTCAGTTAGGGCTTCCACCTGACCATTTACTTTAATCTGCTTCTGAGAAACATTTTCCTCCCCCATGAGATCTTTCTGCTCTTGATCTAACTCCAGATTCACTTCTGAGACATCAGACAGACATTCAGACACTCCATTCACAGACACGCTGCTTTCTTGCACAGACAAACCTTTGGAGCAACCCTCCTCAGGCAAACCCTTGCCCACAATAGGCACAGGTGTAAGATCATTCCTGCCCTGTGACTGGCTACCTGAACTGAACAAAGCTTTAACATTTTCCCCAATTAAAAGATCTTTAGGCAATAACTTCCTTACCCCAGCTATAACTTCATGCTTAGCCCCATTCCATTCGAGGTGGATTCTGGCTAAAGGCACACGGACAGTAAACTCATAGAGGATCACAACATTCACACTCTGATTTGGTAAATAATCTTCCTCTTTGACCAGATCTGCTTTAACAAGAGTGATGTTAGATGCCATCGTTAGCCCTAAACAGCTTTTACCATTGACTTTTACACACTCTAGGAATTTTTCATTACCCTTCTCATACATAGCATTGGCACAATTTATGGACCCACCTTCTACTGAACCCAAAGTAACAGCATTGACATAAAAGGTGGCAGTGTTGGAGTAAATTTGGTTACTCCCAGACAACTGCTCAGAGTTATACAACATACCATCGTTGTTATAAACTGGGCTTTCAAGAGGATACAGTTTCTGCTGTTCTTCCCTTGCTTCTTTGACTTGGAGCTGAAGTCTGGCGGTTTCTTGTTGCATCTTCTGTTGCCTCTGTCGAGCTTTCTCCTCAGCAGCCAGCAGTTCCGGACGCCCTTTACGGGCTCTTTCTTCTCTCTCATCAGCTTCTCTCTCTCGTTCAGCAGCTTCTCTCTCTCGTTCAGCAGCCTCTTCCTTCAGCTGGGCCAAGGATAGCTTCTCTCTCATTCGAATTCCTGCCAGTTTTTGCTCATATTCAAACTGCAGTCTGTCCATCAGGGCTTGCAGTTTCATTGCTTTTGCTGATGCTTTCTGGCTCATGGTCACTGATCTTTAACCAACCAAACTCTCAATTCCAAAATTCAAATTTGGATAGCGTGAGGTTCTGACCCAAAGCTTAATTGACCTGGTTCTGTGGATCCTGCCGACTACGCCACTGTGACATTGTGGTTCTGGCGGGACCCAACTGAGAGTGCCAATTCAGGACCAATTGCTCAAACAGGGCAGTTACAGCCCTAGGCTGGGGTTTTTCCACCTCTAAGGCAAACCAAACCAGCCAGACAAAAAGGACTTCGGTTTTACCCCACTGGCTAACCACAAGTCACACAAGCAATTTCTTTAGACACACCAGTCTCCCAGTATCACCACCAGTGCCACCCGTCCTGGGATGAATGGTTATGAAAACCAACACCCCAGTAAAAGAAAAAGATTCTCTCGATCCCAAAGGACCAAGCCCCAGACCCAGGTCAATATACACATTAGATCTTACCCACAAATCAGGCTGTTGCCAATCCTTTAGAATCTAAAATCTAAAGGTTTATTCATAAAGGGAACAAGATAGAGATGAGGGCTAGAATTGGTTACATGGAATCAATTACATACAGTGATGGCAAAGTTCTTAATTCAGGCTTGTAGCAGTGATGGAGTAAACTGCAGGTTTAAATCAAGTCTCTGGAGAACATCCCCCGCTGGGATGGGTCATCAGTCCTTTGTGCAGAGCTTCAGTTTGTAGCAAAGTCCCTCCAGAGGTAAGAAGCAGGATTGAAGACAAAATGGAGATGAGGCCTCCGCCTTATATAGGCTTTTCCAAGTGTAAGAACACTCCTTTGTTCCTGCTGTGGAAAGTTACAGCAAAATGGAGTTTGCAGCCACATGGGCCAGTTTCTGCACACCCTGCTGAGTCACAGGGCGGAACGGCCTTCTCTCGATGGGACTACTGTGTAGGTGATGGTCCTTAATGGGCCATCAAGCAGGCTAAGCAGGCTAAACAGAGCTGACACCAACTTGTCTGGGATCTTTCCCAGTAACACAGCACAAGTTTGCAATACAGACAGCATACAGCCAATATTCATAACTTCAACTACCAAAATGCTACAGACATACAGACAGCATAATCATAACCAGTAATCCGTAACCTGGTCTTAGACACCTAATATGACCCCCTTTACATAAGATTTGGTGCCACTACAGAACCTTGGTTGCAAACCATGTTTTATATGGTCCCAGTTTATATCAATAACGTCACACATGGGCATCGGGTATGCGGGTCGTGTGGGTGTTGGGTATGCGGATTGCATGGGCTTCGGGTATGTAGGTCGCGTGGGCATCAGTATGCGGGTCACATGGGCATCGGGTACGCGGGTCACTGTGTGTGCTGGGTATGTAGGTCATGTGGGTGTCGGGTATGTGGGTCGCGTGGGCATTGGGTATGCAGGTCGCATGGTGGTTGGGTATGTGGGTCACGTGGGCATCGGTATGCGGGTCACGTGGGTGTCAGGTACGCGGGTCGCTGTGTGCGTAGGGTATGTGGGTCGCTTTGGGCGCTGGGTATGCAGATCGCATGGGCATCGGGTATACAGGTCGCGTGGTGGATGAGTTTGTGGGTCGCGTGTGCGTTGGGTATGCAGGTCGCTGTGTTCGTGGGCTATGTGGGTCGCGTGGGCATTGGGTATGTGGGTCACATGGGCGTCGGGTATGTGGGACGTGTGGGCGTGGGGTATGCGGGTTGCGCGGGCGCTGGGTATGCAGGTCGCGTGGGCGCTGGGTATGTGGGACACCGCGGGCGTTGAGTATGTGGGTAACGTGGGTGTTGGGTATCTGGGTTGCGTGGTCGTTGGGTATGTGGGTAACTTGGGTGTCGGGTATCTGGGTTGCGTGGGTGTCGGGTATGCAGGTCGCTGTGTGCGCTGGGTATACGGGTAATGTCGGTATCGGGTATCTGGGTTGCGTGGGCATCGGGTATGCAGGTTGTGTGGATGTCGGGTATCTGGGTTGCATGGGTGTTAGGTATGTGGGACTCTGCGGGCGCTGGGTATGTGGGTAACGTGGGTGTCGGGTATCTGGGTTGCGTGGGTGTCGAGTATGCAGGTCGCTGTGTGTGCTGGGTATGCGGGTAATGTGGGTGTCTGGTATGTGGGTTGCGTGGATGTTGGGTATGTGGGACGCCGCAGGCGTTGGATATGTGGGTAACGTGGGTGTCAGGTATGTGGGTTGTGTGGATGTTGGGTATGTGGGATGCCGCGGGCATTGGGTATGTGGGTCGCGTGGGTGTCGGGTATCTGGGTTGCGTGAGTGTTAGGTATACGGGACTCTGCGGGCCCTAGGTATGTGGGTAACATGGGTGTCGGGAATCTGGATTGCGTGGGGTTGGGTATGTAGGTCGCTGTGTGTGCTGGGTATGCGGGTAACGTGGGTGTCAGGTATGTGGGTTGCGTGGATGTTGGGTATTTGGGATGCCGCGGGCTTTGGATATGAGGGTAATGTGGGTGTCGGGTTTGCAGGTCGCTGTGTGCGCTGGGTATGTGGGTAACGTGGGTGTCAGGTATGTGGGATGCTGCGGGCGTTGGGTATGTGGGTCGCATGGGTGTCGGGTATCTGGGTTGCGTGGATGTTGGGTATGTGGGACTCCGCAGGCATTGGATATGTGGGTAAGGTGGGTGTCAGGTAACTGGGTTGCGTGGGTATCGGTTATGCAAGTCGCTGTGTGCACTGGGCATGCGGGTCGCATGGACGCTGGGTATGTGGGATGCCGCAGGCCCTGGGTATGTGAGTAACGTGGGTGTCAGGTATCTGGTTTACGTGGGTGTTGGGTATGCAGGTCGCTGTGTGTGCTGGTGTCACGGAGTCCCTGGGCGATGCTCTGGAACTGCTCCCCACCAAGCCAGGCAGGACTTTGGGGAGCCTCCTCTCCCTTGGAGCAGACTTGTTCAGGGCAAGAAACTCACACGTCTTCACCTCCTGGGTCTCTCCTTGGAGCATTCAGCATCCTCTGCCCCTCCGTGCGCTTCCCACAGCGAGTCCACCCCAGCGGGGTCCTGGGGGAGCCAGTGGGTCCTGCCCCCGCACTTTGCAGTCAGACGTGACTCTCAGCCAGCCAGTAACACAGAGGTTTATTTGATGACAGGAACAGGGTCTAAAACAGAGCTTGTAGATACAGAGAACCGGACTATCTGCTGGGTCCATTCTGAGGGTCAGTGGGCCAGACCCCCACGTCTGCCTTCAGCCAGCTCCAGACTAACAACCCCCCCCCAGCCCCTCCTCTCTGCTCAGCTCCTTTCCCGGGCCAGGAGGTCACCTGATCTCTTTGTCTCCAACACCTTCAGCTGGCACCTTTGCAGGGGAGGGGCCCAGGCCATCAGTTGCTAGGAGACACAGTGCCAGGCATTTAGGTGCACTGGCCCTTTGCTCTGCTAGATACTTAAGAACTGCCATGGGGACACTGAGGCACCAACACAGTATTCAGAGGGAACATTAAGAACATTCCCAGTTCATCACATCTCTCCCCCCTTCGAGACCGAACTGAGCGAGGTCACTTCAGCCAGTGACCTGGGGAAGTTCGAACCCACCAAGGTTCCCATGGATGCCCCAGCATCTCTCCCATTCCTTGGTGTGAGTTACACCAGGGCAGTCCAGTCTCACACCCTCCCTTAGGTCGAGTGGGCTTGATGGCACTTGCAGGGCGCATGTGGGAAGGTTTATGCGGCTTGAACCCTTTTGCCACCCCAATACCCCTGGGGTTCAAACTGGGACGGGGACTTCTCCCAGCACTCTGGGCTGCAATTCGGGCTCTCTTGGTTAAGAGCCCCCACTTTGGCCTTGGTCAGCTCTGGGCTTGGGCAGCCGCTCCCCACCTTGTGGCCCAGACACAACACCTCTGCCGTCCCCCCTTACACTTTCCAGCTTTTACCGTCAGTCCCACCTCCTTGAGGCAGCCCAGCCCCCTCTTCACCTGGGACACCTGTTCCTCCCAGGTCTGGCTAAAGATGCACATGTTATCAGTGTCTGCCAGGGCCAAGTTCCCCATCCCCCCAGCTTGTCTAGAATCTCCCCAGGCCTAGGCATGGGGTCGGCATTGGACACTGTGATGGCTTCAAGCTTCCGATAACCCCCACAAAACCAGATCATCCTGTCTCCCTTGAGGATCAGCCCCACGGGTGAGGCCCATGGGCTGTAAAACGGCTGGATCCCATCTAAAGCCAGCAGGTCCTTGACCTCTCTCTCAAGGTTCTGGGCTGCTTTCCCAGTGACTCTGAACGGGGAACACCTGATGGGGAGATTGGCTCCCACCTCAGGGAAGAGATCCCTCAGGGGGCCTTCCCCCTTCTCCTCCAAATCCTTCCTTTCCGGGTCCAGGGGTCCCCTCACTCTCCTCCCATCCAGCAGCTCGAATGGGAAGAACCCTGTGGATTCCTGGGGCACCACCAGCTGCCTCCTGATTCCCCCCAGTTCTACTTCCCCTTGGGGAGCCCATTCCCGGTACAGGAATCCCTTCTCCTGCAGGACTCTGTCCCTGCAGCCTTCCCCAAGGGGGTTTGCAGCGCTGTGGCCAGCAAGTTCCCTCAGCTTCTCCAAGGAGGGATCCCTCTGCAGCTCGGTCTGGGATTCAGCAGCTGGGGAAGGGAGTGGGACCTGCTCCCTCTCGCTGGCTGGGCCTGGGGTCACAGCCCCCCTGAGCCCTGTCCCTGGTAGCTCCCTCCCTGCTGTGTAATCACTTCCCAGCAGCACGTCTGGACCAAGCAAACCTGTTTGGCAGCCGACCTGCCCTGCCTGGGTGTCCCCCCACTCAGCTGGGGTCTTAGCTCCCCCCGTGCTCAGCACTGCCCTTGCTGTCCCAGTGGGGGCAGACAGCGAACTCTCTGCTCTGGTCACAGCATCAGAGCCAGCGTGAGCCCCCTCTCCTGTGTGCAGGGGGGCAGGGAGCATCTCTCCCTCCCACTCAGCCCCAGGGGGCTGGTTACAGGTAGGCAGGTATCCTGAGCCCAGCAGCCCCTCCCCACTGCCAGCCAGGTCATTTGCATTTTCACTGACCATTTCCATCCTAGCCAATTGGTTCCCTGGATTTGAATTCAAACCCTTGGCCGTTACAGGAGCGGGGCCTGGATCCTGTCCCATGGGGAGACAGTCACCCCCCAACAGGGCCTCCCAGCTGATATCCTGGAGAACCCCAACTACCAGCCAGCCCGACCCCTCCTGGGTCTGCACAGGGATCTGGCCCATAGGCAGGGCGAGGGGCTTCACGCCAGGGAACTTCACCCAGGTTCCACAGTCGCTCCGCATCTGGGGCTGCACCACCACAGTTCCCTCTGTCCCAGGGCCTCGCCAGCCCAGGCGTGTTTCCCCACTCACCCCTGGGCAGCCCCCTATGTCTCTCCGCTCCACCATCGCCAGTCCATGCTGCTGCTGCTTCTCCTGCAGTTTGTCCTCGGGCCCTTGCTGTCTCTCACGGTCCTCTCGCTCTCTTGGGCTCTGCTCCAATCCCATCCGTCTCCGATCCCCTGATGGGGAACCCGATCGTGAAGACCCTCGTCTGGTTGGGGACCAGACTCTCGGGGATGCCTGGCTGCTGCTCCAGCTGCTCCCAGATCCTCTTGTAGCCCCATCTGGGTCAGGAATCTGCTCCTCAGAGCGGTCCTCCTCCTCCAACTGCACGATTAACTGTGCCTTGGTGAACGTCCCCATGCGTAACCCTCTCTTTGTGCACAGGATCACAATGTCCTTCTTAAGGAGATGGTGATAGGCCATCACTTCACCGTTCCCAAGTGGCTCTGGACTCACAGGCCTGCGTGCTCTTGGCTCCCCCATGGTTTCCAGGAAGAACCCCTGGTGTGCCAGCCCTTCCCGTGATCACCACCTCTTTGCCAGGGTCGAGCTGCAGACTCCTCCGCCCCTGGGACTGCTCCTGCAATCCCCAGGGGAACCCTGCTACTGCAAAAATCCTTCCCTCTCCCAGGGTCGAGCGGCAAGCTCCTCCACCCCTGAGACTGCTCGCTGCAGTCCTCAGGGGGACCCTGTTACTCCAACAGTCCTTCTCTCTGGTCACACACTCCCAGAGGTTAACTGCCCCCTGAAACCGTCCCTCTCTGAGCCTTCAGCACGCCTGGTCCTCATTATCCCTCCTTTGTTTTACTGCTCCCCAGTCACTTACTGCAAGCAGCGCCATTCACGGGGTGCAGTACATCCCACCGCTGCCACCAGTTGTCACGGAGTCCCCGGGCGATGCTCTGGAACTGCTCCCCACCAAGCCAGGCAGGACTTTGGGGAGCCTCCTCTCCCTTGGAGCAGACTTGTTCAGGGCAAGAAGCTCACACGTCTTCACCTCCTGGGTCTCTCCTTGGAGCATTCAGCATCCTCTGCCCCTCCATGCGCTTCCCATAGCGAGTCCACCCCAGCGGGGTCCTGGGGGAACCACCGGGTCCTGCACCCCCACTTTGCAGTCAGACATGACTCTCACCCAGCCAGTAACACAGAGGTTTATTCAATGACAAGAACAGGGTCTAAAACAGAGCTTGTAGGTACAGAGAACCAGACCCCTCGGCCGGGTCCATTCTGGGGGTCAGTGAGCCAGACCCCCACGTCTGCCCTCAGCCAGCTCCAGACTAACCACCCCTTCCAACCCCTCCTCTCTGCTCAGCTCCTTTCCTGGGCCAGGAGGTCACCTGATCCCTTTGTCTCCAACACCTTCAGCTGGCACCTTTGCAGGGGAGGGGCCCAGGCCATCAGTTGCTAGGAGACAGAGTGCCAGGCATTTAGGTGCACTGGCCCTTTGCTCTGCCAGATACTTAATATCTGCATAGGGGACACTGAGGCACCAACACAGTACTCAGAGAAAACATTAAGAACATTCCCAGTTCGTCACAGCTGAGTATGTGGGTAACGTGGGTGTCGGGTTTCTGGGTCTCGTGAGTGTTGGGTATGTGGGTAACGTGGGTGTTGGGTATCTGGGTTGCGTGGGTGTTGGGTATGTGGGACGCCTTGAGCATTGTGTATGTGGGTAACGTGGGTATCGAGTATGCAGGTCGCATGGTTTTTGGGTATGTGGGTAACGTGGGTGTCGGGTATCTGGGTTGCGTGGGCTTTGGGTATGCGGGTTGTGTGGGCGTGGGGTATGCGCGTCGCATGGGTGTCGGGTATCTTTGCGTGGGCTTTGGGTATGCGAGTTGTGTGGGCGTGGGGTATGCGGGTCGCGTGGGTGTCGGGTATCTTTGCGTGGGCTTTGGGTATGCGAGTTGTGTGGGCATGGGGTATGCGGGTTGTGTGGGTGTCAGGTATCTGGGTTGCGTGGGCGTCGGGTATGCGGGTCGCGTGGGTGTCGGGTATCTGGGTTGCGTGGGTTTTGGGTATGTGGGACGCCGCAAGCTTTGGATATGTGAGTAACGTGGGTGTCGGATATGTGAGTCGCATGGTCTTTGGGTATGTGGGTAACGTGGGTGTCGGGTATCTGGGATGCATGGGTGTCGGGTATGCAGGTCGCTGTGTGCACTGGGTATGCAAGTAATGTGGGTGTCGGGTGTCTGGGTTGCGTGGGTGTTGGGTATGTGGGAAGCCGCAGGCGTTAGGTATGTGGGTAAAGTGGGTGTTGGGCATCTGGGTTGTGTGGGTGTTCAGTTTGCAGGTCGCTGTGTGCACTGGGTATGCGGGTTGCAGGAATGTTGGGTATCTGGGTTGCTTGGATGTTGGGTATGTGGGAATCCGCAGGTGTTGGGTATGTGGGTTATGTAGGTGTTGGGTATCTGGGCTGAGTGGGTGTCAGGTATGCGGGTAACGTGGGTGTCGGGTATCTGGTTTGCGTGGGCGTCAGGTATGCAGGTCGCTGTGTGCGCTGGGCATGCGGGTCGCGTGGGCGCTGGGTATGCGGGTCGCGTGGGTGCTGGGTGTGCGGGTCGCGTCGGCGCTGGGTGTGCAGGTCGCGTCAGTGCTGGGTGTGTGGTCGCGTGGGCGCTGGGTATGCAGGTCGTGTGGGTGCTGGGTGTGTGGTCGCGTGGGCGCTGGGTGTGCGGGTCGCATCGGCGCTGGGTGTGCGGGTCGCGTGGGCGCTGGGTGTGCGGGTCGCATGGGCGCTGGGTGTGCGGGTCGCGTCAGCGCTGCGTGTGTGGTCGCGTGGGCTCTGGGTGTGCGGGTCGTGTGGGCGTCGGGTATGCGAGTCGTGTGGGCGCTGGGTATGCAGGTCGCGTGGGCGTCAGGTATGCGGGTCGCTGTGTGCCCTGGGTGTGCGGGTCGTGTGGGCATCGGGTACGCGAGTCGTGTGGGTGCTGGGTGTGTGGTCGCGTGGGCACTGGGTGTGCGGGTCGTGTGGGCGCTGGGTGTGCGGGTCGTGTGGGCGTCGGGTATGCGAGTCGTGTGGGCGCTGGGTATGCAGGTCGCGTGGGCGTCTGGTATGCGGGTCGCTGTGTGCCCTGGGTATGCGGGTCCTGTGGGCATCGGGTACGCGAGTCGTGTGGGCGCTGGGTATGCATGTCGCGTGGGCGTCAGGTATGCGGGTCCCTGTGTGCGCTGAGTGTGCGGGTCGTGTGGGCATCAGGTACGCGAGTCGTATGGGCGCTGGGTATGTGGGACGCCATGGGCGTTGGTCACAGGAAGTGTTGGGTACAGCAGAAGCTCAGCGTTGCGAGCCCCTGGCGAGCGGAGGTTGTTGCTAACTCTGAACACAACGTTGTGGTTTCCAGCTGAGCGGCGACTTCACACAGCTTTGGAGCTTTACTGTGCACACACAAATGCTGCTTTTAACTGCTTCATGTCGACTAAACAAGCCCAGAACCAGTTTTATTATTTTGTCGTTTTAAACCCCCTTTCTCGCGGTTTGCATTTCACGTGGGCTGTTCTTTGTGTCGCTGTCCCGGGGTCCCAGGCTGGGTGCTCCGGAGCCCCTCGCACCATGAGCACCAACTTTCTCCGGCGCCGGGGGTGTCCGTGCCCCCCAGCCCCTTTTCCTCCACCCTTTCCCCTCCTTGGCCCCGCCCCCATTCCAACCCCACCCCAAAGTCCCTGCCCTAACTCCACCCCCACTCAGCCCCTGTTGGTTCCTTTTCCCGATCCCCACCCCGGCCCCACCTCTTCCCCCAGCGCTCCACATTCCCCCTCCTCCCCCTCCCTCCCCGCCCCTCGAATCAGCTGTTTCGCGGGCGCAAGCATTGGGAGGGAGGGGGGAGAAGCAGGACGCAGCGGGGGTCGCGGGGGGGAGCTGCTGGGGATGCTGAGCACTCCAGCCCCGGAGCACCCCCAGAGTCGGCACCTATGGCTGACACTGAAGTCAGACAGTGACTCATCTCAGAGCGCACCCTCCCCATGGCCACCTCCTGGGCTTCAGTGACCCCTGGGTCTGACCTTGGAGTGATCAGCCCCCTGCTCACCCCGTGAGCACCCCACACCTGAATGGGACACCTGGGGAGCCTCCCACACTCCCAAAGGGTCCTGCCCCCCACTCCGCAGCCAGCAGGGACTCCCAGCCAGCGTGTGAGACAGACGGGTTATCAGTCATCAGGAGCCCAGCGTAGAGCAGAGCTTGTTAGCACAGGAAACCGGCAGTTACAGCCAAGTCCATCCTGGGGGATCCAGAGCCCTGGGCTCTCCCCCCTGAGTCCCAAACCAGACTGACCCCTTCCAGCTGTCCTGTCTCAGGGCTTTGTGTCCCTCCAACTCCCGCCCCGAACAGGTCACTTGGTCTCTATCACAGAGAAAGGGGCCTGAACATCAGTTGCCAGGATGCAGAGTGTCGCCCTGGCAGCCACTTGGCATCACACCTGCCCTCTACAGGTGTCTGCAACGATCACACACCCTGATCCCACCACCTAGACACTTGAATAACACATAGGGGAAACTGAGGCACACACAGGATTCAGAGAAAACATCAAGAACATTCCCACTTCCTCACACTTTGCTGCTGGCTGCTTGCGAATTGCTGGTGCCAAGTGAGGTGTGTGGTGGACGGGTCAGTTTGTAACTGTGAGGTTCTACTCACTGCATCTGGGTCGCAGAGCTTGTTGGTATCTGGATTGCCATGTGTGCTGGGGCATGGAGGGTGTTTGGTATCCAACTTGCCGTGGGCTTTGGGTCACCTCATCTGTGCTGCTCTGCGTCGGGTGTTGGATGATGGCAGGGTTGGGTTGCTGAGCCGCGGTGGTGCTGGGTGTGTGGGTTAGTGTGGCTGTTGTGGCTGTGTCAGTGATACCGTGCTAGCCGCCGGCACAGAGACCCACCTGCCGATCCAGTTTCATGTCAGTACAGTGCCTTGTTGTGAGCAGGGTGAGCTCAGCAAGGGGAGCCAAGGGGTGAAAGGAGCTGGAGCCCGTGGCTGGCTGTCAGGACATGTCTGTATATGCAGGTCTAGGGACATGAGTGGTGATACCCTGCTACAGCTGCTCTGCGAGGGGCATGTCCACAACCCCAGAGCTCCCAGCCCAAAGCCCGGCTCTCCAGCCAAGGGCGCTGGCACTGCTGGGCACCTCGGCAGGTGAACGGCGGCCCGTGGACTGAGAATGCTGTGTGTGTGCGTGGGGGGTCACTGTGTATATCGGGAGGGGGTGTTGTGGTGTCTGTGTGTGTGTGTGTGCGTGGGGGGTCACTGTGTGTATCGGGACGGGGTGTTGTGTCTGTGTGTGTGTGTGTGTGTGAGTGGGGGATCACTGTATGTATCGGGACGGAGTGTTGTGGTGTCTGTGTGTGTGTGTGGGGTCACTGTGTGTATTGGGACAGGGTGTTGTGTCTGTGTGTGTGTGTGTGCGTGGGGGGTCACTGTGTGTATCGGGACAGGGTGTTGTGGTGTCTGTGTGTGTGGGAGGGTCACTGTGTCTATCGGGACGGGGTGTTGTGGTGCCTGTGTGTGTCTGTGTGCATGGGGGGTCGCTGTGTGTATCAGGAGGGGGTGTTGCGGTGTCTGTGTGTGTCTGCGTGCATGGGGGGGTCACTGTGTGTATCGGGAGGAGGTGTTGTGGTGCCTGTGTGTGTCTGTGTGCGTGTGGGGTCGCTGTGTGTATTGGGAGGGGGTGTTGCGGTGCCTGTGTGTGTCTGTGTGTACATGGGTTGCTGTGTGTATCGGTGTGACGTTATTGATATAAACTGGGACCATACAGAACATGGTTGCAACCAAGGTCCTGTAGTGGCACCAAATCTTATGTAAAGGGGGTCATATAAGGTGTCTAAGACCAGGTTCTGGGTTGCTGGTTATGATTGTGCTGTCTGGGTGCATGTGTCATTTTGTAGTTGAAGTTATGAATATTGGCTGTATGCTGTCTGTATTGCAAACTTGTGCTGTGTTACTGGGAAAGATCCCAGACAAGTTGATGTCTGCTCTGTCTAGCCTGCTTGATGGCCCATTAAGGACCATCACCTGCACAATTGTCCCATCGAGAGAAGGCCCTTCCGCCCTGTGACTCAGCAGGGTGTGCAGAAACTGGCTCATGTGACTGCAAATTCCATTTTGCTGTAACTTTCCACAGCAGGACAAACAGCTGTTCTTACACCTGGAAAAGCCTATATAAGGCTGATGCCTCATCTCCATTTTGTCTTCAATCCTGCTTCTTACCTCTGGAGGGACTTTGCTACAAACTGAAGCTCTGCACAAAGGACTGAATGACCCATCCCAGCGGGGGATGTTCTCCAGAGACTTGATTTGAACCTGCAGTTTACTCCATCACTGCTACAAGCCTGAACTAAGAACTTTGCCATCACTGTATGTAATTGATTCCATTTAACCAATTCTAGCTCTCATCTCTATCTTTTTCCCTTTATGAATAAACCTTTAGATTTTAGATTCTAAAGGACTGGCAACAGCGTGATTTGTGGGTAAGATCTAATGTGTATATTGACCTGGGTCTGGGGCTTGATTCTTTGGGATCGAGAGAACCTTTTTCTTTTACTGGGGTGTTGGTTTTCATAACCATTCATCCCCAGGACGAGTGGGACTGGTGGTGACACAGGGAGACTGGAGTGTCTAAGGAAATTGCTTGTGTGACTTGTGGTTGGCCAGTGGGGTGAGACCAAAGTCCTTTTTGTCTGGCTGGTTTGGTGCCTTAGAGGTGGAAGAACCCCAGCCTAGGGCTGTGGCTTCCCTGTTTGAGCAATTGGTCCTGAATTGGCACTCTCAGTTGGGTCCCGCCAGAATCGCATCATCACAATCGGGTGGGTGTGTTGTGGTGCCTGTGTGTACATGGGGTTGCTGTATGTATCGGGAGGGGGTGTTGTGGTGCCTGGGTGTGTCTGTGTTTACAAGGGGTTCCTGTTTGTATTAGGAGGGAGTTTTGTGGTGCCTGGGTGTGTCTGTGTGTACATGGGGTTGCTGTGTGTATTGGTAGGGGGTGTTGTGGTGCTTGTGTGTGTGTATACATGGGGTCGCTGTGTGTATTGGAAGGGGGTGTTGTGGTGCTTGTGCCTGTCTGTGTGTATATGGGGTTGCTGTCTGTATCAGAAGGGGGTGTCGTGGTGCCTGTGTGTGTCTGTCAGGGTGTATGTCAAGGATCACTGTGTGTATCTGGAGGGAGTGTTGTGTCTGCATGTGTGTGTTGGTGTGATGTCTAGGATCACTGTGTGTATTGGGAGGTAGGGTGGTGCCTAGGTTGTGTCAGAGTGTATGTCAAGGATCATTGTGTGTATCAGGACGGGGTGTTGCGGTGCCTATGTGTGTATGGGGTTGCTGTGTGTTTCTGGAGGGGTTTACGGTGTCTGTGTGTGTGTCGGGGTGACACCAAGGATCACTGTGTGTATCTGGAGGGGATGTTGTGGTGTTTTTGTGTGTGTCGGTGTGATGTCAAGGATCAGTGTGCATATTGGCAGGGTGATTGCTGTGCCTGTGTGTGTGTCAGTGTGACATCAAGGATCAGTGTGTGTATCTGGAGGGGTTGTTGTGGTGTCTGTGTGCGTGTTGTGGTGTCTGTGTATGTCAAAGATCAATGTGTGTATTTGGAGGCGGTATTGCGATGTGTGTGTTGTGTCAGGGTGTCACTAAGGATCAGTGTGCATACTTGGTGGGGGTGTTGTGGTGCCTGTGTGTGTGCTGGGGTGACATTAAGGATCACTTTGTGTAACAGGAGGAGTTCTCGCGGTGTGTGTGTGTGTGTGTGTGTGTGTGTGTGTGTGTGTGTGTGTGTGTGTGTGTGTGTGTGTGTGTGACGGAGCGTGGGGGGAAACCAGGCCCTGACCCCCCGGCTTTCTGCGATTCCCCAGGACTCTCAGCCAGCCAGGAAAGCAGAAGGTTTATTTAGATGCCAGGGACACAGGCCAGGACAGGTCTTGCAGGCACAGACAACAGGATCCCCCCAGTTGGGTCCATCTTGGGGTCCCAGGGGCATCACAGCCCCATTGGGGGGTCAGAGCCCCGTCTGCGCTTCCCTCCATTCCCCAGCCACATCCTGACCCCCCCGCCCCCCGCCCCAGCGTCTCCTCCCCCAGCCTTTGTTCAGCTTCCCGGGCAGAGGTGTCACCTGGCCTCTAACCCCTTCCTGGTTCTCCTGTTACCTGCTCAGGTATCTTCCCTGCAGCCAGTCTCCCATCCCCCCGTGCAGACCAGCCTCCCAGGCCAACCCCCCACTCAGCATTCCCAGCCCCCAGTAAGAGCAGTCCCAGCTCGTCACAGTGTGTCAGCGTGATGTCAAGCATCAGTGTGTGTATCCGGATGGGTGTTGCAGTGTCTGTGTGTGTCAGAGTGATGTCAAGGATCAGTGTGTGTGTATCCGGATGGGTGTTGTGGTCTGTGTGTGTGTGTGTCGGGGTGATGTCAAGGATCAGTGTGTGTATCAGGATGAGTGTTGTGGTGTCTGTATGTGTGTCAGGGTGACGTTGAGGATCAGTGTGTGTATCAGGATGGGTATTGCAGTGTCTGTGTGTGTGTCGGGGTGACATCGAGCATCAGTGTGTGTATCAGGATGGGTGTTGCAGTGTCTGTGTGTGTGTCGGGGTGATGTTGAGGATCACTGTGTTTATCAGTATGGGTGTTGCGTTGTCTGTGTGTGTGTCGGGCTGACATCGAGGATCAGTGTGTATATCGGCGGGGTTGTTGCAGTGTCTATGTGTGTGTCGGGGTGATGTCGAGGATCAGTGTGTGTATCAGGATGGGTGTTGTGTATCGAGGATCAGTGTGTGTATCAGGATGGGTGTTGTGTCTGTATGTGTGTCGGTGACGTTGAGGATCAGTGTGTGTATCGACGGGGTTGTTGCAGTGTCTGTGTGTGTGTCAGGGTGATGTCAAGGATCAGTGTGTGTATCAGGATGGGTGTTGCGGTGGGTGGATGTGTCAGGGTGACATCGAGGATCAGTGTGTGTATAGGCAGGGTTGTTGCTGTGTCTATGTGTGTGTCGGGGTGACGTCGAGGATAGGTGTGTGTATCAGAATGGGTGTTGTGTATCGAGGATCAGTGTGTGTATCAGGATGGGTGTTGTGGTGTCTGTGTGTGTGTCGGGGTGACATTGAAGATCAGTGTGTGTATCACGATGGGTGTTGAGGTATCTGTGTGTGTGTCAGGGTGACGTCGAGGATCAGTATGTGTATCAGGATGGGTGTTGCGGTGTCTGTGTGTGTGTCGGGGTGACATTGAGGATCAGTGTGTATATCGACAGGGTTGTTGCAGTGTCTGTGTGTGTGTCGGGATGTGACGATGCGGTTCTGGCAGGACCCAACTGAGAGTGCCAATTCATGGCCAATTGCTTAAACAGGGCAGTCACAGCCCTAGGCTGGGGTTCTTCCACCTCTAAGGAAAACCAAACCAGCCAGACAAAAATGACTTCGGTTTCACCCCACTGGCTAACCACAAGTCACACAAGCAATTTCCTTAGACACTCCAGTCTCCTCGTATCACCACCAGTCCCACCCGTCCTGGGGATGAATGGTTATGAAAACCAACACCCCAGTAAAAGAAAAAGGTTCTCTCGATCCCAAAGAATCAGGCCCCAGACCCAGGTCAATATACACATCAGATCTTACCCACAAATCACGCTGTTGCCAATCCTTTAGAATCTAAAATCTAAAGGTTTATTCATAAAGGAAAAGATAGAGATGAGAGCTAGAATTGGTTACATGGAATCAATTACATACAGTAATGGCAAAGTTCTTAGTGCAGGCTTGCAGCAGTGATGGAGTAAACTGCAGGTTCGAATCAAGTCTCTGGAACTCCTCCACTGGGATGGGTCATTCAGTCCTTTGTGCAGAGCTTCAGTTTGTAGCAAAGTCCCTCCAGAGGTAAGAAGCAGGACTGAAGACAAGATGGAGATGAGGCATCAGCCTTATATAGGCACTTCCAGGTGTAAGAACACTTCTTTGTTCTTACTGTGGAAAATTACAGCAAAATGGAGTTTGCAGGCACATGGGCCAGTTTCTGCACACCCTGCTGAGTTACAAGGCGTATCTGCCTCCTCTCAATGGGTCAGTTGTGTAGCTGATGGTCCTTAATGGGCCATCAAGCAGGCTAGGCAGAGCTAACACCAACTTGTCTGGGATGTCTCCCAGCAGCACAGCAGAAGTTTGAAATACAGACAGTATAGAGCCAATACTTATAACTTCAACTACACAATGATAC
This sequence comes from Gopherus flavomarginatus, assembly GCF_025201925.1. Lineage (NCBI taxonomy): Eukaryota > Metazoa > Chordata > Testudines > Testudinidae > Gopherus > Gopherus flavomarginatus. The sequence goes on from NC_066618.1 coordinate 1,335,957, forward strand.
AGACATACAGACAGCATAATCATAACCAGCAACCCATAACCTGGTCTTAGACACCTTATATGACCCCCTTTACATAATATTTTTGGTGCCACTACAGGACCTTGGTTGCAACCATGTTCTATATGGCCCCAGATTATATCAATAACATCACACGGGGTGACATCGAGGATCAGTGTGTGTATCAGGATGGGTGTTGTGGTGCCTGTATGTACGTCAGGGTGACGTCGAGGATCAGTGTGTGTATCAGGATGGGTGTTGCAGTGTCTGTACGTGTGTCAGGGTGACGTCGAGGATCAGTGTGTGTATCAGGATGGGTGTTGCAGTGTCTGTATGTGTGTCAGGGTGACTGACGTCAAGGATCAGTGTGTGTATCAGGATGGGTGTTGCGGTGTCTGTGTGTGCTGGTGGCGTCGAGGATCAGTGTGTGTATCAGGATGGGTGTTGCGGTGTCTGTATGTGTGTCAGAGTGACGTTGAGGATCAGTGTGTGTATCAGGATGGGTGTTGCAGTATCTGTATGTGTGTCAGGGTGACCTCGAGGATCAGTGTGTGTATCAGGATGGGTGTTGCGGTGTCTGTATGTGTGTCAGGATGACATTGAGGATCAGTGTGTGTATCAGGATGGGTGTTACCGTGTCTGTATGTGTGTCAGGATGGCATTGAGGATCAGTGTGTGTATCAGGATGGGTGTTGCGGTGTCTGTGTGTGTGTCAGGGTGACGTAGAGGATCAGAGTGTGTATCAGGATGGGAGTTGTGGTGTCTGTCTGTGTGTCAGGGTGACGTCGAGGATCAGTGTGTGTATCAGGATGGGTGTTACGGTGTCTGTGTGTCAGGGTGACGTCGAGGATCAGTGTGTGTATCAGGATGGGTGTTGCGGTGTCTGTGTGTGTGTCAGGGTGACGTCGAGGATCAGTGTGTGAATCAGGATGGGTGTTGCGGTGTCTGTGTGTCAGGGTGACGTAGAGGATCAGTGTGTGTATCAGGATGGGTGTTGCGGTGTCTGTGTGTGTGTCAGGGTGACGTAGAGGATCAGTGTGTGTATCAGGATGGGTGTTGCGGTGTCTGTATGTGCGTCAGGGTGACGTCGAGGATCAGTGTATGTATCAGGATGGATGTTGCGGTGTTTGTATGTGCGTCAGGGTGACGTCGAGGATCAGTGTGTGTATCAGGATGGGAGTTGTGGTGTCTGTGTGTGTGTCAGGATGACGTCGAGGATCAGTGTGTGTATCAGGATGGGTGTTGCGGTGTCTGTGTGTCAGGGTGACGTAGAGCATCAGTGTGTGTATCAGGATGGGTGTTGCGGTGTCTGTATGTGCGTCAGGGTGACGTCGAAGATCAGTGTGTGTATCAGGAAGGGTGTTGCGGTGTCTGTATGTGCGTCAGGGTGACGTCGAGGATCAGTGTGTGTATCAGGATGGGTGTTGCGGTGTCTGTATGTGCGTCAGGGTGACGTCGAGGATCAGTGTGTGTATCAGGATGGGTGTTGCAGTGTCTGTGTGTCAGGGTGACGTCGAGGATCAGTGTGTGTATCAGGATGGGTGTTGCGTATTGGTGGGGTTGTTGCGGGGAGGGCAGAGCGGAGTGGAGCAGGCTGCGGAGCTGTGTGCCATGGAAAGGGCAGGGGGGTCTGGCTGAGTGACTCTGCCGGGGTCCCTCCGACCGGGGTTGACTGCCTCACAAGGGCCGCAGCGAGTTGGGGCACCCGAGTGACCGTGACCGGGAGTGCCTTGGGCACAGCCCACCCTGGAGGGGCGGATCCCCTCTGCCCAGCGCAGCATGCCAGCTCGGTCCGACGCCCCCGCCAGCGCCAGGGCTCCCTGGCCTGGCCTGGGGCCCCATGCCCACTCCCCGGCATGCCCTCGGTGCCCTGAGCGGAGGCCGAGGAGCACGGCCTGGCTGGGGGGCTGGGGGATGGGATGCCCCCACCCTACCTCCTCTGCCCGGGGGTAGCGGTGCCCACAATTGCAGCAGCTGGGGACGCCACTGTGACGGGCTGGAGACGAGAGCCTGGCCCGGTGCTGGGGAAGGGCACAAAGCTGAGGGGAATCCTAGTGAGCACCCCCCGCGCTGGGGGCAGGGCTGGGCTCATCTCAAGGGCGCACTACCTGGCTGCAGCTGCCCTCTGTCTGTCCATCCTTCCTCCCCCAAGGACGAGCGCCGCTTTCTCTGCCACCTGCCAGCCCCGGCCCCAGCCCCAGCCCCAGCTCCAGCCAGGGACCCCAGAGCAGGCGCGGGCAGGGCAGGTGTGGCAGCCATTGATGCTTCTGCAGGGTAGGGGGCTCAGCAGGGTCGTGTTCCCCTGTCACGGCTGGCCCCAGTTCCCAGTGCGGTGCCAGGGAGCACGGGGCTGGGGGGAGCAGGGGCTGAGCAGGATGCGCTCTCCCCTCTGTCAGGTCTGGCTGTGCCAGGGGGCACGGGGCTGCGGGGAGCAGGGGCTGAGCAGGACGCGCTCTCCCCTCTGTCAGGGCTGGCAGTGCCAGGGGGCACGGGGCTGCGGGGAGCAGGGGCTGAGCAGGGCGCGCTCTCCCCTCTGTCAGGTCTGGCAGTGCCAGGGGGCACGGGGGCTGCGGGGAGCAGGGGCCTGAGCAGGGCGCGTTCTCCCCTCTGTCAGGGCTGGCAGTGCCAGGGGGTGCAGGGCTGCGGGGAGCAGGGGCTGAGCAGGACGCGCTCTCCCCTCTGTCAGGTCTGGCAGTGCCAGGGGGCACGGGGCTGCGGGGAGCAGGGGCTGAGCAGGGCGCGCTCTCCCCTCTGTCAGGGCTGGCAGTGCCAGGGGGTGCAGGGCTGCGGGGAGCAGGGGCTGAGCAGGGCGCGCTCTCCCCTCTGTCAGAGCTGGCAGTGCCAGGGGGTGCAGGGCTGCGGGGAATGGGCTGAGCAGGGCGCGCTCTCCCCTGTCAGGGCTGGCAGTGCCAGGGGGTGTGGGGCTGGCGGGGAGCAGGGGCTGAGCAGGGCGCGCTCTCCCCTCTGTCAGGTCTGGCAGTGCCAGGGGGTGTGGGGCTGCGGGGAATGGGCTGAGCAGGGCGCGCTCTCCCCTCTGTCAGAGCTGGCAGTGCCAGGGGGCGTGGGGCTGCGGGGAATGGGCTGAGCAGGGCGCGCTCTCCCCTCTGTCAGGGCTGGCAGTGCCAGGGGGTGTGGGGCTGCGGGGAGCAGGGGCTGAGCAGGGCGTGCTCTCCCCTCTGTCAGGTCTGGCAGTGCCAGGGGGTGTGGGGCTGCCGGGGAATGGGCTGAGCAGGGCGCGCTCTCCCCCCTGTCAGGGCTGGCAGTGCCAGGGGGTGCAGGGCTGCGGGGAGCAGGGGCTGAGCAGGGCACGCTCTCCCCTCTGTCAGGGCTGGCAGTGCCAGGGGGTGCAGGGCTGCGGGGAGCAGGGGCTGAGCAGGACGCGCTCTCCCCTCTGTCAGGTCTGGCAGTGCCAGGGGGAACGGGGCTGCGGGGAGCAGGGGCTGAGCAGGGCGCGTTCTCCCCTCTGTCAGGGCTGGCAGTGCCAGGGGGTGCAGGGCTGCGGGGAGCAGGGGCTGAGCAGGATGCGCTCTCCCCTCTGTCAGGTCTGGCTGTGCCAGGGGGCACGGGGCTGCGGGGAGCAGGGGCTGAGCAGGACGCGCTCTCCCCTCTGTCAGGGCTGGCAGTGCCAGGGGGCACGGGGCTGCGGGGAGCAGGGGCTGAGCAGGGCGCGCTCTCCCCTCTGTCAGGTCTGGCAGTGCCAGGGGGCACGGGGCTGCGGGGAGCAGGGGCTGAGCAGGGCGCGTTCTCCCCTCTGTCAGGGCTGGCAGTGCCAGGGGGTGCAGGGCTGCGGGGAGCAGGGGCTGAGCAGGACGCGCTCTCCCCTCTGTCAGGTCTGGCAGTGCCAGGGGGCACGGGGCTGCGGGGAGCAGGGGCTGAGCAGGGCGCGTTCTCCCCTCTGTCAGGGCTGGCAGTGCCAGGGGGTGCAGGGCTGCGGGGAGCAGGGGCTGAGCAGGGCGCGCTCTCCCCTCTGTCAGAGCTGGCAGTGCCAGGGGGTGCAGGGCTGCGGGGAATGGGCTGAGCAGGGCGCGCTCTCCCCTGTCAGGGCTGGCAGTGCCAGGGGGTGTGGGGCTGCGGGGAGCAGGGGCTGAGCAGGGCGCGCTCTCCCCTCTGTCAGAGCTGGCAGTGCCAGGGGGTGTGGGGCTGCGGGGAATGGGCTGAGCAGGGCGCGCTCTCCCCTCTGTCAGGTCTGGCAGTGCCAGGGGGTGTGGGGCTGCGGGGAATGGGCTGAGCAGGGCGCGCTCTCCCCCCTGTCAGGGCTGGCAGTGCCAGGGGGTGCAGGCTGCGGGGAGCAGGGGCTGAGCAGGGCACGCTCTCCCCTCTGTCAGGGCTGGCAGTGCCAGGGGGTGCAGGGCTGCGGGAGCAGGGGCTGAGCAGGACGCGCTCTCCCCTCTGTCAGGTCTGGCAGTGCCAGGGGGAACGGGGCTGCGGGGAGCAGGGGCTGAGCAGGGCGCGTTCTCCCCTCTGTCAGGGCTGGCAGTGCCAGGGGGTGCAGGGCTGCGGGGAGCAGGGGCTGAGCAGGGCGCGCTCTCCCCTCTGTCAGAGCTGGCAGTGCCAGGGGGCGTGGGGCTGCGGGGAATGGGCTGAGCAGGGCGCGCTCTCCCCTCTGTCAGGGCTGGCAGTGCCAGGGGGTGTGGGGCTGCGGGGAGCAGGGGCTGAGCAGGGCGTGCTCTCCCCTCTGTCAGGTCTGGCAGTGCCAGGGGGTGTGGGGCTGCGGGGAATGGGCTGAGCAGGGCGCGCTCTCCCCCCTGTCAGGGCTGGCAGTGCCAGGGGGTGCAGGGCTGCGGGGAGCAGGGGCTGAGCAGGGCACGCTCTCCCCTCTGTCAGGGCTGGCAGTGCCAGGGGGTGCAGGGCTGCGGGGAGCAGGGGCTGAGCAGGACGCGCTCTCCCCTCTGTCAGGTCTGGCAGTGCCAGGGGGAACGGGGCTGCGGGGAGCAGGGGCTGAGCAGGGCGCGTTCTCCCCTCTGTCAGGGCTGGCAGTGCCAGGGGGAACGGGGCTGCGGGGAGCAGGGGCTGAGCAGGGTGCGCTCTCCCCTCTGTCAGGTCTGGCAGTGCCAGGGGGTGCAGGGCTGCGGGGAGCAGGGGCTGAGCAGGGCGCGCTCTCCCCTCTGTCAGAGCTGGCAGTGCCAGGGGGCGTGGGGCTGCGGGGAATGGGCTGAGCAGGGTGCGCTCTCCCCTCTGTCAGGTCTGGCAGTGCCAGGGGGAACGGGGCTGCGGGGAGCAGGGGCTGAGCAGGGCGCGCTCTCCCCTCTGTCAGGTCTGGCAGTGCCAGGGGGTGCAGGGCTGCGGGGAGCAGGGGCTGAGCAGGACGCGCTCTCCCCTCTGTCAGGTCTGGCAGTGCCAGGGGGCACGGGGCTGCGGGGAGCAGGGGCTGAGCAGGGCGCGCTCTCCCCTCTGTCAGGGCTGGTGGTGCCAGGGGGTGTGGGGCTGTGGGGAATGGGCTGAGCAGGGCGCGGTCTCCCCTCTATCAGGACTGGCGGTGCCAGGGGGTGTGGGGCTGCGGGGAGCAGGGGCTGAGCAGGGCGCGCTCTCCCCTCTGTCAGGACTGGCAGTGCCAGGGGGTGTGGGGCTGCGGGGAGCAGGGGCTGAGCAGGGCGCGCTCTCCCCTCTGTCAGGGCTGGCGGTGCCAGGGGGTGTGGGGCTGCGGGGAATGGGCTGAGCAGGGCGCGCTCTCCCCTCTGTCAGGGCTGGTGGTGCCAGGGGGTGTGGGGCTGCGGGGAATGGGCTGAGCAGGGCGCGCTCTCCCCTCTGTCAGGGCTGGCAGTGCCAGGGGGTGCAGGGCTGCGGGGAGCAGGGGCTGAGCAGGACGCGCTCTCCCCTCTGTCAGGGCTGGCAGTGCCAGGGGGCACGGGGCTGCGGGGAGCAGGGGCTGAGCAGGGCGCGTTCTCCCCTCTGTCAGGGCTGGCAGTGCCAGGGAGCACGGGGCTGCGGGGAGCAGGAGCTGAGCAGGGCACGCTCTCCCCCCTGTCAGGGCTGGCAGCGCCAAGGGGTGTGGGGCTGCGGGGAGCAGGAGCTGAGCAGGGCGCGCTCTCCCCTGTCAGGTCTGGCAGTGCCAGGGGGTGTGGGGCTGCGGGGAGCAGGGGCTGAGCAGGGCGCGCTCTCCCCTGTCAGGGCTGGTGGTGCCAGGGGGTGTGGGGCTGCGGGGAATGGGCTGAGCAGGGCGCGCTCTCCCCTCTGTCAGGGCTGGCAGCGCCAAGGGGTGTGGGGCTGCGGGGAATGGGCTGAGCAGGGCGCGCTCTCCCCTCTGTCAGGGCTGGCAGTGCCAGGGAGCACGGGGCTGCGGGGAGCAGGAGCTGAGCAGGGCACGCTCTCCCCCCTGTCAGGGCTGGCAGCGCCAAGGGGTGTGGGGCTGCGGGGAGCAGGAGCTGAGCAGGGCGCGCTCTCCCCTGTCAGGTCTGGCAGTGCCAGGGGGGTGTGGGGCTGCGGGGAGCAGGGGCTGAGCAGGGCGCGCTCTCCCCTGTCAGGGCTGGTGGTGCCAGGGGGTGTGGGGCTGCGGGGAATGGGCTGAGCAGGGCGCACTCTCCCCTCTGTCAGGGCTGGCAGCGCCAAGGGGTGTGGGGCTGCGGGGAATGGGCTGAGCAGGGCGCGCTCTCCCCTCTGTCAGGGCTGGCGGTGCCAGGGGGTGTGGGGCTGCGGGGAGCAGGGGCTGAGCAGGGCGCGCTCTCCCCTCTGTCAGGGCTGGCGGTGCCAGGGGGTGTGGGGCTGCGGGGAGCAGGGGCTGAGCAGGGCGCGCTCTCCCCTGTCAGGTCTGGCAGTGCCAGGGGGTGTGGGGCTGCGGGGAGCAGGAGCTGAGCAGGGCGCACTCTCTCCTCTGTCAGGGCTGGCGGTGCCAGGGGGTGCAGGGCTGCAGGGACAGGTTCTCTGGGGGGAGCCACAGCTGGCTTCCCTTCACTTCCTGCCCCACACTGTTGCGTGTCAGAGCTGCTGTGCCCCTCCGCAGAGGCAGCTGCCTCTCATTGCCAAGGGGAGCCCAACACCCCGGTGCAGGGGGCTGGGCCCAGACGCTGGGAGAGGCGGCGATGCCAGGGCCCAGCCAGGCCCTGGGCTGGCACAGGGGTCGGACAGGGTGTCCCCTGGGTGCCCTGTTCCTGCCTCGCAGAGGCCCATGGGGGCCCGGGCCAGGCCGGGTTCTGAGGCCCCAGCCGTGCAGCCAGAGCGGCGCCGCGCAGCTGGTGTGGTGCCCTCCCAGCGAGCTGTGGTGGTAACAGCTGTGCACGTTGTGCCCTGGCCTGGGACAGAATCCAGCTCCGTCCTGTGCCCAGTGCCGGCTCGTCCCTGCCGAAATGTGCAGCTCTGCGCCGGGGTCGGTGCCCAGGGACCTGCCGACAAACAGCTGGCGAAACGTAGCAAATGCCAAAGCAAATCCCGGGTGTGTGAACCTGCGCCCCTGGGCCCGAGGCCCAGCCCCCTGCCCCCGCCATTGCCCAGCCGTTGTCCCAGTTTGGCATGTCCCGGGGGGGCCCAGAGCCGGCTGCTTGGCTTGGTGCCTAGGTAACCGGCCCCCTGCCCCTCCGCCCCCCCCGCCCAGCCCAGCTCAAAATGGAACAGGAGGCGAGAGAGAGTAGCTCCCTCTTAAAGGGGCAGCGCCGCCGGGCAGCCCAGGGAGCTAGGGGTGACCCACCGACCCCCCTAGCAAATACATTACCTCCTTTGTCCCCACATGCCCCACAACCCCCTCACGCCTGTCATGTCACATGCACCCCGTAACCTCCTCCTGTTGTGTGTCACACACAAACGCACACACACTGACCCAGAGCAGAGCCATGCCCCGGGGTGGGAGAGGAGCTCTGACTGTGCCTTTAAGGGAGGCTGCAGAGGTGGGGATGGGGAAGTGGGGTTCTGTCCCAGGACCTGGCCTGCCTCTCCCCTGCTCACCCAGGGCTGGCTGGCCAGGTCTCTGGTGCCCAGATTCACACACCAGTTCCCAGGCTCACACGTGGGGCACCAGGCTCACACGTTGATGGCCACATTGTCACGGACTCACAGATCATGCCCACTCATGGCCCCGTGCGGTCCGTAGGGGGTGCCCCTTTCAGTGCGACAGCCCTTCTCGGGGGGCCACCCTCTCTCGGGGTCCGGCCCCTCCACCTCCTGGAGCCGCACCTCTCTGAGCCTCAGCACGTCTGTCTGTGCCGTGGGCCCCCTCAGGGAGTCCCCTCGCTCTGGAGTCCCCGGGCCTCCACCCCAGAAGGGGTTGATGCCCCCTGTTCTCTAGCCCGGAGTGACTCTCAGCCAGCGTAACACAGGAGGGTTTATTGAGAGCTGAACCCAGCACAGGAAACTCTCCGGCCTCAGGCCTGGCCTCCCTCAGCCCAGCACATCTAGGTCTCTTCTGCCTCCAGGGGGGCTCTGCCTGCTCCCCCTCTCCAGCCCAGCACATCGGTCTCGGGCTGGGGGGGCCTAGCATGCCTCAGCCCAGTACATCCAGGTGGGCTCTGCCTGCTCCCCCTCTCCAGCCCAGAGCCCCCCTGCTTCCCAGCTGGGCCTCCAATATCCCTGGCCCCAAGCCCCCTCTGTCCATTGTCTTCTCTCCAGGGAAACAGGGTCATAAACAGGGTGGCCTCGGCCTCCTCTCCTCTCAGCCCCCCTCGGGCTGGAACCTGCTGGTCAGGGCACCGGGGTCCTTTCCCCGCAGCCCATTGTCCTTCCACTGGCCAGAACCGGCTGCGACTCCTGAGCCGGGTCTCTGGGTCACCAGGTCATCAGGCGCTGGGGTCTCCATCCTCCAGGCCATCGGCCGGGGTCCCAAGTCCCCTCTCCGGTCCTGTGTACCAACAAACTCCCTCTCCCCTCGTTAAACCAGTAACACCCGGGGACACTGAGTCCCACCCCCTCTGCATGCAACCCACTGGAAAACACGGAAAAACAAGAAACTCCCCCACTTCATCACATCGGGTCACACGCAGCTGCCCAGGTTCACACCCCAGTGCCCAGGTTCACAAGCAGCAGCCCAGGCTAAACGCAGGGCACCAGGCTCACACCCTGGTGCCCAGGTTCACACACGGGTGCCCAGGCTCACACACGCTTACACAAAGACACCTGCGTGGGCACCACTCACACACCGCTCCGCGATTGCTGTGACATCCATCCGTGCACACCCAGCTGCATGTGGGCAGGAGCCCCGGCTGTCTCAGGGTTAACGGGCAGGGGAGGGAGGGTGCCCAGGCTCCGGCTGGGTCCGGCCCGCGCGCCCGTTGGCTCTTTGTTGCTGGGAGAGCAGGGCAGGCTGGGTAAAATTTCCGCCCCAATAATTTTCCTCTCCACTCGGCGCGTCTCCCTCGCTCCCTTGCCGGCTGGCAGCTCTGTCACTCACTCCGTCCTCTCTCCCGCCTGGGTCCCTGCTCCCCACGGATGCCCATGCCCTTTGCCCAGGGTGCCCGCAGGCAGGAGCTGCCCATGTGGGTTCTGCACAGGGGCAGCAGGACGGCAGCGTGCTGGCTTCCCGGTGCCCCATGGGTGGTCCATGGGCATGTGGCTTGGGGTGAGCATGGACGCCGCACCATGGGCTCAGCGTGGCACACAGGGCGGCCGTGAGGATGCTGGCTTCCCTCCTGCAGCTGCTCCAGTTCTCAGCCCCCCCCAGCACCACTCCCTAGGCCAGAGCGGGACCCATGCCTGGCATCTCCCTGGGTGGCACCTGCCTCTGCCTGGATAACGATGTGCCCAGTGGAGCTGGGCAGAGCCGGGACGAGAAGGTACAGACTGTTCCCAGACTGGAGGGGCTGGCGTGTGGTCCCTCTGCTGCCAGGCAGCAGTGAACAAGCTGGGTCTGGGAGCAGAGCCAGACCTGGGCAGCCTGTCCCCCCTGGGGGCTGCGATCCCGCCCCGGGACGGGGTCTGGCTGGTAGGGGGGCGGGGAATGGGGCATGAGGCCTGTCCCCTCTGGGGGCTGCGATCTGTAGGGGGGAGGGGAATGGGGCAGGGCCTGTCCCCTCTGGGTGCTCCGATCCATAGGGGGGTGGGGAATGGGGCATGGGGCCTGTCCCCCCTGGGGGCTCCAATCCCACCCTGGGATGGGGTCTGGCCGGTAGGGGGGTGGGGAATGGGGCATGGGGCCTGTCCCCCCTGGGGGCTCCAATCCCGCCCCGGGACGGGGTCTGGCTGGTAGGGGGCGGGGAATGGGGCGGGGCCTGTCCCCTCTGGGGGCTGCGATCCGTAGGGGGGAGGGGAATGGGGCGGGGCCTGTCCCCTCCGGGGGCTCCGATCCATAGGGGGGCGGGGAATGGGGCACGGGGCCTGTCCCCCTGGGGGCTCCGATCCTGCCCCGGGACGGGGTCTGGCTGGTAGGGGGTGGGGAATGGGGCGGGGCCTGTCCCCTCTGGGGGCTCCAATCCCGCTCCGGGACGGGGTCTGGCTGGTAGGGGGGCGGGGAATGGGGCGGGGCCTGTCCCCTCTGGGGGCTGCGATCCATAGGGGGGTGGGGAATGGGGCGGGGCCTGTCCCCTCTGGGGCGGGGTGCGTAGAATCAGCTGCCCCATGGCTCCCAGCTGCTCTCCCCGCTGTGGGTTTGCCCTGGGGAGGGCCGGGCTCTGCCTGCTCAGCACAGTCTTGGGGCCCGGGCTGGGGGCTTGAGCCCTGTGGGGTGGTGGGTGCATGGATGAGAGCACCCCCTGCTGCTCAGAGACAGGAGAGCCTGGTGCTGACTTGGGGGGCTGGAGGGAGGGTGAAGTCTCTGTGTCTGCTGAGTGTGGGAGCTGGAACGTACCCCAAGGGTCCCGGACACCGGGGTTCCACCTCTAATGATGCTGCTGCCGTGGGGGTTTACATGGGGCCAGATCAGGCATCTCGCTGGGCTTCCCGCTGCATGTGGCTGGACTCACGTCATCAGGGCAGGGAGAGCCCTGCGGGATTGGGGGTGCCACCTCTGTGTGGGGGGAGGGGACCCCGCTGTAGGGCTCTGCGCAGGGGTAGGGGACCCCACTGTAGGGCTTTGTGCCGGGGGAGGGGACCCTCCCCTTTAGGGCTCTGTGCCGGGGAAGGGGACCCCACTGTAGGGCTCTGTGCCATGGAAGGGGACCCCCCATAGGGCTTTGTGCCAGGGGAGGGGCCCCTGCTGTAGGGCTCTGCGCCAGGGGAGGGGACCCCGCCGTAGGGCTCTGCGCCGGGGTAGGGGACCCTGCTGTAGGGCTTTGTGCCGGGGGAGGGGACCCCCCCCCCCGTAGGGCTCTGTGCTGGGGAAGGGGACCCTGCCGTAGGGCTCTGCGCCGGGGTAGGGGACCCTGCTGTAGGGCTTTGTGCCGGGGGAGGGGACCCCCCCCCCGTAGGGCTCTGTGCTGGGGAAGGGGACCCTGCTGTAGGGCTCTGTGCCATGGAAGGAGACCCCCCCGTAGGGCTTTGTGCCAGGGGAGGGGCCCCCGCTGTAGGGCTCTGCACCAGGGGAGGGGACCCCCCGGCTGGGCTCTGTGCCGGGGGAGGAGACCCTGCTGTAGGGATCTGTGCCAGGGGTTGGGACCCCCCCATAGGGCTCTGCGCCGGGGGAGGGGACCCCGCTGTAGGGCTCTGTGCCGGGGGAGGGGACCAGTGGACGGGGTGGACGGTGTTTACAGATTTGGCTGCATTTGCTCCTTGTTTCGGGTCATTACATAAACCTGCGCCCACACTCCCCACCTGCCCGCAGTTGGCACGCGTCAGCCAGCTCTGAGCAGGGCTGTGACTCCCTACTGGAGGGGAGAGAGCTGTGGGGAGCCCCCGACCTGCCCCAGGGCCCAGAGCTGCCTGGCTTGGCTCAGACATGCCCAACGGAGCAGGACCATAGCCTGCACCGCAGCGGGTGAGGGGGCCAGGAGAGATGGGCTGCATATGTGGGGCCAGCAGTGAGGGGCACCGGCAGAGCCTGGGGGGGCAGAACCCCTGTCTGGGCTGGCAGGGGCTGCAGGTCAGGAGTGAGGGGCACTGGCAGAGCTGGGAGGGCAGAGGGCTGGGCTGGCAGGGGCTGCAGGTCAGGAGTGAGGGGCGCTGGCAGAGCTGGGGAGGCAGAATCCCTGTCTGGGCTGGCAGGGGCTGCAGGTCAGGAGTGGGGGGCATCGCCAGAGCTGGGGAGGCAGAACCCCTGTCTGGGCTGGCAGGGGCTGCAGGTCAGGAGTGAGGGGCACTGGCAGAGCTGGGAGGGCAGAGGGCTGGGCTGGCAGGGGCTGCAGGTCAGGAGTGGGGGGCATCGGCAGAGCCGGGGGGGCAGAACCCCTGTCTGGGCTGGCAGGGGCTGCAGGTCAGGAGTGAGGGGCATCGGCAGAGCTGGGCTGGCAGGGGCTGCGGGTCAGGAGTGAGGGGCGCTGGCAGAGCTGGGGGGGCAGAGGGCTGGGCTGGCAGGGGCTGCAGGTCAGGAGTGGGGGGCATCGGCAGAGCTGGGGAGGCAGAATCCCTGTCTGGGCTGGCAGGGGCTGCAGGTCAGGAGTGGGGGGCATCGGCAGAGCTGGGGAGGCAGAATCCCTGTCTGGGCTGGCAGGGGCTGCAGGTCAGGAGTGGGGGGCACCGGCAGAGCTGGGAAGGCAGAACCCATGTCTGAGCTGGCAGGGGCTGCAGGTCAGGAGTGAGGGGCATCAGCAGAGCTGGGCTGGCAGGGGCTGCGGGTCAGGAGTGAGGGGCGCTGGCAGAGCTGGGGGGGCAGAGGGCTGGGCTGGCAGGGGCTGCAGGTCAGGAGTGGGGGGCATCGGCAGAGCCTGGGGGGGCAGAACCCCTGTCTGGGCTGGCAGGGGCTGCAGGTCAGGAGTGAGGGGCATCGGCAGAGCTGGGCTGGCAGGGGCTGCGGGTCAGGAGTGAGGGGCGCTGGCAGAGCTGGGGGGGCAGAGGGCTGGGCTGGCAGGGGCTGCAGGTCAGGAGTGGGGGGCACCGGCAGAGCTGGGAAGGCAGAACCCCTGTCTGGGCTGGCAGGGGCTGCAGGTCAGGAGTGAGGGGCATCGGCAGAGCTGAGCTGGCAGGGGCTGCGGGTCAGGAGTGAGGGGCACTGGCAGAGCTGGGAGGGCAGAGGGCTGGGCTGGCAGGGGCTGCAGGTCAGGAGTGGGGGGCATCGACAGAGCTGGGGAGGCAGAACCCCTGTCTGGGCTGGCAGGGGCTGCAGGTCAGGAGTGAGGGGCATCGGGAGAGCTGAGCTGGCAGGGGCTGCGGGTCAGGAGTGAGGGGTGCTGGCAGAGCTGGGAGGGCAGAGGGCTGGGCTGGCAGGGGCTGCAGGTCAGGAGTGGGGGGCATCGGCAGAGCCGGGGGGGCAGAACCCCTGTCTGGGCTGGCAGGGGCTGCAGGTCAGGAGTGAGGGGCATCAGCAGAGCTGGGCTGGCAGGGGCTGCGGGTCAGGAGTGAGGGGCGCTGGCAGAGCTGGGGGGGCAGAGGGCTGGGCTGGCAGGGGCTGCAGGTCAGGAGTGGGGGGCATCGGCAGAGCCGAGGGGGCAGAACCCCTGTCTGGGCTGGCAGGGGCTGCAGGTCAGGAGTGAGGGGCATCGGCAGAGCTGGGCTGGCAGGGGCTGCGGGTCAGGAGTGAGGGGCGCTGGCAGAGCTGGGGGGGCAGAGGGCTGGGCTGCCAGGGGCTGCAGATCAGGAGTGAGAGGCATCGGCAAGGGCTGTGGGTCAGGAATGGCTGGAGGTGGAATTGACTATGTGGGCTGCTCAGTGAGACCAGGTGTGAGGAGCTGTGCTGGGGCCACTCTCAGCAAAGGGCCACAGGGCCGAGCCGAGTGCTGGGAAACCTGCCTCCCGTTAGTGTCCCCAGGGGAGGGGTCAGCGGTGCCATGAGCGCGGCTGGGCGGGGGAGGGGTCAGCAGTGCCGTGAGCGTGGCTGAGCGGGGGAGGGATCAGCGGTGCCGCAAGCGCGGGCTGGGTGGGGGAGGAGTCAGCGGTGCCGTGAGCGTGGTCCTGGCAGAGGAGGGGTCAGCGGTGCCGTGAGCGTGGTCCTGGCAGAGGAGGGGTCAGCGGTGCCATGAGCACAGTCTGTGCAGGGGAGGGGTCAGCGGTGCCGTGAGCGTGGTCCTGGCAGAGGAGGGGTCAGCGGTGCCATGAGCACAGTCTGTGCAGGGGAGGGGTCAGCGGTGCCGTGAGCGTGGTCCTGGCAGAGGAGGGGTCAGCGGTGCCGTGAGCACAGTCTGTGCAGGGGAGGGGTCAGCGGTGCTGTGAGCGTGGTCCGGGCAGAGGAGGGGTCAGTGGTGCCATGAGCGCAGTCTGTGCAGGGGAGGGGTCAGTGGTGCCATGAGCGCAGTCTGGGCAGGGTAGGGGTCAGCGGTGCCATGAACGCTGGCTGCAAGTGCCCAGAGCCTGGTCTGGGCAGGGGAGGGGTCGGTGGTGCCGTGAGCGCGGGCTGCAAGTGCCCAGAGCCTGGTTTGGGCAGGGGAGGGGTCAACGGTGCCGTGAGCGCTGGCTGCAGGTGCCCAGAGCCTGGTCTGGGCAGGGGAGGGGGCTGTGCGACAGATGGCCCTTGGCTCTGGCAGGCGGGGCCCAGATGAGAGCCCCTGGCTGGAGCTGAACTGGACCCATCCTGACTGGGAATAAGGAGTCGATTTTCCCCAGGGAGGGTTGCCCCCGTTGGAACGACTGATGGGGTGTGGGGTGTGTGTGTGTCTCTGTCATAGACTCACAGACTCTAGGACTGGAAGGGACCTCGAGAGGTCATCGAGTCTCATAGACTCATAGGTCAGAAGGGACCAATCTGATCATCTAGTCTGACCTCCTGCACAAGGCAGGCCACAGAACCCCACCCATCCAATTTTATAACAACCCCTATCCCAGGACCAAGTTATTGAAATCCTCAAAAATGGTTTGAAGACCTCAAGCTGCAGAGAAACCACCAGCAAGCGACCCGTGTCCCACGCTGCAGGGGAAGGCGAAAACCTCCAGGGCACCTGCCAATCCGCCCTGGAGGAAAATTCCTTCCCGACCCCAAATATGGCGATCAGCTAAACCCTGAGCATGTGGGCAAGAGTCACCAGCCAGCACCCAAGAAGGAATTCTCTGCAGCAACAGTCCAGAGTCCAGTCCCCTGCCCTGTGGCAGGGCCAAATACTGTCTAGACCATCCCTGATAGGCATTTATCTAACCTACTCTTAAATATCTCCAGAGATGGAGATTCCACAACTTCCCTAGGCAATTTACTCCAGTGTTTAACCACCCTGACAGTTAGGAACTTTTTCCTAATGTCCAACCTAAACCTCCCTTGCTGCAGTTTAAGCCCATTGCTTCTTGTTCTATCATTGGAGGCTAAGGTGAACAAGTTTTCTCCCTCCTGCTGATGACATCCTTTTAGATACCTGAAAACTGCTATCATGTCCCCTCTCAGTCTTCTCTTTTCCAAACTAAACAAACCCAATTCCTTCAGCCTTCTTTCATAGGTCATGTTCTCAAGACCTTTAATCATTCTTGTTGCTCTTCTCTGGACCCTCTCCAATTTCTCCACATCTTTCTTGAAATGCGGTGCCCAGAACTGGACACAATACTCCAGCTGAGGCCTGACCAGCGCAGAGTAAAGCGGAAGAATGACTTCTCGTGTCTTGTTTACAACACACCTGTTAATGCATCCCAGAATCATGTTTGCTTTTTTTGCAACAGTATCACACTGTTGACTCATATTTAGCTTGTGGTCCACTATGACCCCTAGATCTCTTTCGGCCGTACTCCTTCCTAGACAGTCTCTTCCCATTCTGTATGTGTCCTTCCTAAGTGGAGCACTTTGCATTTGTCTTTATTGAACTTCATCCTGTTTACCTCAGACCATTTCTCCAATTTGTCCAGATCATTTTGAATTTTGACCCTGTCCTCCAAAGCAGTTGCAATCCCTCCCAGTTTGGTATCGTCCGCAAACTTAATAAGCGTACTTTCTATGCCAACATCTAAATCGTTGATGAAAATATTGAACAGAGCCAGTCCCAAAACAGAGTCCTGCGGAACCCCACTTGTTATACCTTTCCAGCAGGATTGGGAGCCATTAATAACTACTCTCTGAGTACGGTTATCCAGCCAGTTACGCACCCACCTTATAGTAGCCCCATCTAAATTGTATTTGCCTAGTTTATCGATAAGGATATCATGCGAGACCGTATCAAATGCCTTACTAAAGTCTAGGTATACCACATCCACCGCTTCTCCCTTATCCACAAGGCTCGTTATCCTATCAAAGAAAGCTATCAGATTGGTTTGACACGATTTGTTCTTTACAAATCCATGCTGGCTATTCCCTATCACCTTACCACCTTCCAAGTGTTTGCAGATGATTTCCTTAATTACTTGCTCCATTATCTTCCCTGGCACAGAAGTTAAACTAACTGGTCTGTAGTTTCCTGGGTTGTTTTTATTTCCCTTTTTATAGATGGGCACTAGATTTGCCCTTTTCCAGTCTTCTGGAATCTCCCCCGTCTCCCATGATTTCCCAAAGATAATAGCTAGAGGCTCAAGCCATGGCTACACTCACACTTTACAGCGCTGCAACTTTCGTGCTTAGGGGTGTGAAAAAACACCCCCCTGAGCGCTGCAAGATACAGCGCTGTAAAGCGTCAGTGTAATCAGGGCACGCTCCCAGCACTGCAAGCTACACCCGTAAGGGATGTGGTTTACATGCAGCGCTGGGAGAGCTCTCTCCCAGCGCTGCCGCTCCGACTACACTCACAGTTCAAAGCGCTGCCGCGGCAGCGCTCCCGCAGCGCTGCTGGGGCAGTGCTTTGAAATTCCAAATGTAGCCATACCCTCAGATATCTCCTCTATTAACTCTTTGAGTATTCTAGGATGCATTTCATCAGGCCCTGGTGACTTGCAGGCATCTAACTTTTCTAAGTGATTTTTAACTTGCTCTTTTTTTATTTTCTCTTCTAAACCTACCCCCTTCCCGTAAGCATTCACTATACTAGACATTCCTTCAGACTTCTCAGTGAAGACCGAAACAAAGAAGTCATTAAGCATCTCTGCCATTTCCAAGTCTCCCGTTACTGTTTCCCCCTCTTCACTGAGCAATGGGCCTACCCTGTCCTTGGTCTTCCTCTTGCTTCTAATGCAGGGTCAGTGATGTGACCGAGTAGGGAGGACTGACCTGGGAATGTTGGGTGGGGTGTTACCGGGACTGTCTGCATCAATACTGATGGGGGTGGGATACCAGGGGGTGACTTCAGCCTGTAACCTGAGCCAGGGGTGGGGGGGCCAGGTGACACCTTCGGCCTGGGGAACTGCACAAAGGCTGGGGGAGGAGCCGGGGGAGGGCTGGCGGAGGCTGCTGGAGGAAGTGTGAGTTTGGAGCTGGCTGGGGAAACGGAGGGAGGCCCAGAACCGGGACCTGGCTGAGGGGTCCTGGTTGTACCTACAAGCCCTGTTGGGACTGTGTCCTGTCGTCTCATAACCCTTCTGTGTTACTGGCTGGCAGAGAGTCCCAGGGCATCGCAGGATGTGGGGTGCAGGGCCCGGACCCCCCCTCACTCCGTGACAGAGCTCAGCTGGCCGGGCCGGATGCAGGAGTCCTGGGGGAGACCGAGTGGGGTGGGCAGAACGGTGCCTCAGCCTGAAGTCTGTGTGCTGACCTGGGGGGCAGGCCCCAGCTCTCCTCACACCGTCCACCGAGCCTTCCCCCTCTTCTCCCTGGAGCCTCTCGCCCTGGGGCTGGGACGAAGCGGGGCTGGTCTTAATGTTCCCACTGAATACTGGGGGGGGGTCAGTTCCTGGGCAACCCTCTGTCACCTGGCAACTAATGGCCAGGCCCTTCCCCCGGCAAGGGGAACCTCTGTGTTACTGGCTGGCTGAGAGTCACGTCTGACTGCGACGTGGGGGGGCAGGACCCTGTGGCTCCCCCAGGACCCCGCCTGGGTGGGCTCCCTGTCGGAAGCGCATGGAGGGGCAGAGGATGCTGAATGCTCCAAGGAGAGACCCAGGAGGTGAAGACGTGTGAGCTTCTTGCCCTGAACAAGTCTGCTCCAAGGGAGAGGAGGCTCCCCAAAGTCCTGCCTGGCTTGGTGGGGAGCAGTTCCAGAGCATCACCCAGGGACTCCGTGACAGCAGCTGGACCCTGTATCCAGTATTCAGTGGAGAGCCTGCAGCAACTGATCCTTCACCTGTGCAGTCGGGTGTGGCCAGGGCAGGGGTGTCCGGGCCCCTCCCCATGTCTCTGGGGGCCCTATTTATAGCCTCGGTGCCTCAGCTGCCAGCACAGCTAATCCCCGTGCCGCGAGCTGGGGGACAGATGGGAGCAGCTGCTGGGGCGTCCCAGAGCCATTGGGCAGCACACACACCTTGCCCTGGCAGCTGGCACGGCTCTGGTGGTCCCGGACAGCACGTTGGCAAGACATGCGGCCACACACCCGCCCTGCACCGGCCCCCATCCCGGGGGACACAGCACAGTGCCAGGCCGTGAGCCGCCTCGGATCGAGCACTGGCTGCTGCTGGGAGCAGGAGCCTCCGGGCCAAACGCCAACGGGTAAGACGGGTCCTGGCCAGCCATGCACACTGGTCACCGCCCCACAGCGCGTCCCGCCCACCACGCAGCCCTGACGGACCTCAGCTTGCCCCCCCCTCACCCACACTGCCAGGGGGGCTGGTCACCGCCCCACGGCGCGTCCCGCCCACCACGCAGCCCTGACGGACCTCAGCTTGCCCCCCCCTCACCCACACTGCCAGGGGGGCTGGTCACCGCCCCACGGCGCGTCCCGCCCACCACGCAGCCCTGACGGACCTCAGCTTGCCCCCCCCTCACCCGCACTGCCAGGGGGGCTGGTCACCGCCCCACGGCACGTCCCACCCACCCCTGCAGCCCTGACGGACCCCAGCTTGCCCCCCCCCTCACCCGCACTGCCAGGGGGGCTGGTCACCGCCCCACGGCACGTCCCGCCCACCCCATAGCCCTGACGGACCCCAGCTTGCCCCCCCCTCACCCGCACTGCCAGGGGGGCTGGTCACCGCCCCACGGCGCGTCCCGCCCACCCCGTAGCCCTGACGGACCCCAGCTTGCCCCCTCCACCCGCACTGCCAGAGGGGCTGGTCACCACCCCACGGCACATCCCTCCCACCCCTGCAGCCCTGACGGACCCCAGCTTGCCCCCCCTCACCCACACTGCCAGAGGGGCTGGTCACCACCCACGGCGCGTCCCGCCCACCCCCGCAGCCCTGACGGACCCCAGCTTGCCCCCCCCATCCGCACTGGCAGAGGGGCTCGTCACCACCCCACAGCATGTCCCGCCCACCCTCCCAGCTCTGACGAACCCCAGCTTACCCCGCACCCCACTGCCAGGGAGGCTGGACACTGCCCCACAGCATGTCCCGCCCACCCCCGCAGCCCTGACAGACTCCAGCCTGCCCTGCCCCCCCCCACACTGCCAGGCACACTGGTCACCACCCCACGGCACGTCCTGCTCACCCCTGCAGCCCTGACGGACCTCAGCTTGCCCCCCCACACACTGCCAGAGGGGCTGGTCACCGACCCACGGCACATCCCACCCACCCCTGCAGCCCTGACAGACCCCAGCTTGCCCCCTCCTCACCCACACTGCCAGGGGGGCTGGTCACCGCCCCACGGCGCATCCCACCCACCCCCGCAGCCCTGACAGACTCCAGCCTGCCCCCCCCCCCACTGCCAGGCACACCGGTCACCGCCCCATGGCGCGTCCTGCTCACCCCTGCAGCCCTGACGGACCCCAGCTTTCCCCCCCCTCACCCACACTGCCAGGGGGGCTGGTCACCACCCTACGGCGCGTCCCACCCACCCCCGCCACCCTGATGGACCCCAGGCTGCTCCCGCTCACCCACACTGCCGGGGGGGCTGGTCACCCCAACGGCAGCACGGGGTGGCGCTGTCACAGCGGTGCTGGGCACATACCTGGGGGGACAGTGTCACTGCGGGTCGGGGCGCATACCCGGAGGGCAGGGGGCGGTGTCATGGTGGCACGAACCTGGGGGTGGAGGGCGGTGTCGCAGCGGGTCGGGGCACGTACCTGGGGTGGGGGAGCGGTGTCACGGCGGCGCTGGGTGCGTACCCGGGGGGCGGTGTCACGGCGGCGCTGGGTGCGTACCCGGGGGGCGGTGTCACGGCGGCGCTGGGTGCGTACCCGGGGGGCGGTGTCACGGCGGCGCTGGGTGTGTACCCGGGGGGTGGTGTCACGGCGGCGCTGGGTGCGTACTCGGGAGTAGTTGGGTTTCTATGGTCTGATCGGCCTCCAGAAACGTCCCGTAATCCCCTAAGTAAGGGGGCCGCTCTTGCCATGGTTCTGACCTCGCTGCAGGCTGCGGCAATGCCCTTTTAAAGCTCCGGTTAACAGCCACGCTTGGTGTGCAATGCGGTGTGAGAGCGGCCGGGGCTCTGCCGCTGTCTGAGCTTACAGGACAGCATGCTGACATGCTCTCAGCCCCCCCAAAGCCCACTCTCTCCCCTCACATACGCACCTCACGCTCCCTCTCACATTCCATCCCCCCACTTGAAAAGCACACTGCATCCACTTGCGTGCTGGGATAGCTGCCCATATGCACCGCTCCCAGTGCCACTGCAAGCACTGCAAATGTGGCCACGCCAGTGCGCTGGCAGCTGCCAGTGTGGACAACCTGCAGCGCTTTCCCTCTGCGCCCTCCGAGGGCGGGTTAAACTCCCAGCGCTCGACGCCTGCAAGTGTAGCCAGGCCCTTAGAAAGTGTGCGGACGATACCAAGCTGGGAGGGGCTGCAAGTGCTTTGCAGGATAAGGATTAAAATTCAAAATGATCTAGAGAAACTGGAGAAATGGTCTGAAGTAACTAGGATGAAATTCAATAAGGACAAATGCAAAGTGCTCCGCTTAGGCAGGAACAATCGGCTGCACACACACAATGGGCAGTGACTACCAAGGAGGCCTGCAGAAAGGGATCTGGGGGTCAGAGTGGATCACAAGCTAAATATGAGTCAACTGTGTAACACTTGCAAAAAAAAAGCAAACATCCTTCTGGGCTGTATTAGCAGGAGTGTTAGAAGCAAGACACGAGAAGTAATTCTTCTGCTCTACTCTGCGCTGATCATAGAATCATAGAATCTCAGGGTTGGAAGGGACCTCAGGAGGTATCTAGTCCAACCTCCTGCTCAAAGCAGGACCAACACCAACTAAATCATCCCAGCCAGGGCTTTGTCAAGCAGGGACTTAAAAACCTCTAAGGAAGGAGATTCCACCACCTCCCCTAGGTAACCCATTCCAGTGCTTCACCACCCTCCTAGTGAAATAGTGTTTCCTAATATCCAACCTAAACCTCCTCCACTGCAACTTGAGACCATTGCTCCTTGTTCTGTCATCTGCCACCACTGAGAACAGTCTAGATCCATCCTCTTTGGGACCCTCTTTCGGGTAGTTGAAAGCAGCTATCAAATCCCCCCTCCCTCTTCTCTTCTGCAGACTAAACAATCCCAGTTCCCTCAGCCTCTCCTCATAGGTCATGTGCCCCAGCCTCCTAATCATTTTTGTTGCCCTCCGCTGGACTCTTTCCAATTTTTCCACATCCTTCTTATAGTGTGGGGCCCAAAACTGCACACAATACTCCAGATGAGACCTCACCAATGTCAAATAGAGGGGAATGATCACGTCCCTCTATCTGCTGGCAATGCCCCTGTCATAAACAGATAGCTAAGGGTTAATGTCTCTTTCACCTGAAGCACCTGACCAGAGGACCAATCAGGAAACCGGATTTTTTCAACTTTGGGTGGAGGGAATTGAGTGTCTAAGTCTTTGTTTTCTGGCTGCCTGCTTTCTCTGAGCTTTGGAGAAGTAGTTTCTGTTTTCTAGTCTTCTGTTTCTAAGTGTAAGGACAAAGAGATCAGATAGTAAGTTGTATGGTTTCTTTTCTTTGGTATTTGCATGAATATAAGTTCTGGAGTGCTTTGATTTGTATTCTTTTTGAATAAGGCTGTTTATTCAATATTCTTTTAAGCAATTGACCCTGTGTTGTGTCACCTTAATACAGAGAGACCATTTGTATGTATTTTTCTTTCTTTTTTATATAAAGCTTTCTTTTAAGACCTGTTGAAGTTTTCTTTACTGGGAAATTTCAGGGAAATTGAGTCTGTACTCACCAGGGAATTGGTGGGAGGAAGAATTCAGGGGGAGATCTGTGTGTTGGATTTGCTAGCCTGATTTTGCATTCCCTCTGGGGGAAGAGGAAAGTACTTTTTGTTTTCAGGATTGGGAACAGAGAGGGGGAGTCACTCTGTGTAGTTTCACAGAGCTTGTGTCAGTGTATCTCTCCAGGAGCACCTGGAGGGGGGAAGGGAAAAAAGGATTATTTCCCTTTGTTGTGAGACTCAAGGGATTTGGGTCTTGGGGTCCCCAGGGAAGGTTTTTCAGAGGGACCAGAGTGCCCCAAAACACTCTAATTTTTTGGGTGGTGGCAGCAAGTACCAGGTCCAAGCTGGTAACTAAGCTTGGAGGTTTTCATGCTAACCCCCATATTTTGGACGCTAAGGTCCAAATCTGGGACTAAGGTTATGACATGGTGTAGCAGTGGTGGGATATACACAGAATCCAGAAGCCAGTAGGAATATTATATTTTTCTTTTCTCTGCTAAGGGCTTTTTAGCAGAGAGAAACAGTTTGGTTTTAAAAGGGAACCAAAGAGATTTTTTTTTCTCTGCTCTCTCTGGCAGTTTGTGGCTTGCATGTTAAGCGAGAAGCCATTAAGAGACTGTTAAGGGTCTTTTGTCACACAATAGCCCTCCCATTAGGAGGCAAGTACCAGCACTATATGCATGCAAATAAAGTGGTTTTTCTGGTTTCTTTTCATTGAACATTAGCTAGAGAGAGAAAGGGAAAAAAGCATTGTTGCTAGGCAGACTTCAGGAGGCAACAGAGAGCCTGCAGTTCAGAAGATAAACACCGGAGGGCACCCCAACACAAGAAAACAGGAATCATGACTTCTAAGGCAAAAATTGAGGCTGAAGAGCAATTCAAAGAAGCTGAACACAGGCGACAGATGGAGATGAAAGAAAGGAAGAAAGCATCAAACTGGCAGCCTTCCAAAGAGAACAGGCAGCCCAAGAGGCAGCACACAAAAGAAAACTAGAAGAAGAAGAGGTGGCCTACCGAAGGAAACAAGCAGAAGAAGAGGCGGCCCACCGCCGAGACATGGAAAAACACCAAAAAGAAATGGAAAAACACCAAAAAGAAATGGAAAAACAACAAAAAGAAATGGAAAAACAACAAAAAGAGAATGAAGAGAAGGAAAAACAGAGAAAACATGAACTGGAGTTGGCAAAAGCTGGGCTGCATGTGCCAGCCAACCCTAACAACCCGGCGCCAATTATTGCTCCACAGCACAGGAAATTTCCCACCTACAAGGCAGGTGATGACACCGAGGCCGCCTTGGAAAATTTTGAAAGAGCCTGTCTTGGGTACAACATCCCTGAAGACCAGTACATGGTAGAATTGAGGTCACAGCTCAGTGGACCTTTAGCAGAGGTGGCAGCTGAAATGCCTAAGCAGCAAATGAATGACTATAAACTTTTTCAAACCAAGGCCAGATACAGAATGGGGGATAACCCCAGATCATGCCCGTCGGCGCTTCAGAACCCAAAAGTGGAAACCAGAGGTGTCATTTCCCAAACACGCCTACTACATTGCAAAAAACTATGAGGCCTGGATAACAGGAAACAACGTTCAAACCTTGGAAGAACTGCACCTCCTCATACAAATGGAGGCAGTTCTTGGATGGTGTTCCTGAAGACATCACACGGTACATACAAGATGGAAACCCAAAGATATCGCTGAGGGCGGGGGAGATTGGAGCCAAATGGATGGAACTGGCAAGAAAGCAAGAAAGCTACTGTCAAGGGGAACGATTACCCCAGGGGGCAACACAGACCATAAACCCTACAACGGAGAACAGCCAAAACACCCCACATACCACCCAAGTAAAGCCACAGAACACCCTACCCTTCCACCTCACCAGTCTCCAGTAACTCACCTCGGGCCATGACCCATCAGATGGAAGATGCTTAAGTGTAATGAACTGGGACATATCAAGGCCAACTGTCCCAAGAACACCATGCGAGTGCAATTCATTACACCACCATCACACCAAAGATCCCCAGGCCCGGGATGCCTCTCAAATACCCTTGGAGCGAAGGGAAATTTGAGAGTGGGCGGAAAGAAGGTTACTGCGTGGAGAGACACGGGGGGCACAAGTGTCAGCTATCCACCAATCCTTCGTTGACCCCAAATTCATCAACCCAAAGGCCAAAGTTACAATTTACCCCTTCATGTCACAAGCTGTAGACTTGCCTACAGCTCAACTGCCTGTCCAGTACAAAGGCTGGTCAGGAATGTGGACTTTTGCAGTCTATGACAATTATCCTATCCCATGCTACTGGGGGAAGACTTGGCCAACCAGGTGAGGCGGGCCAAGAGAGTGGGAATGGTTACACGTAGCCAAACCAGGCAAGCTTCCAGACCCATTCCTGTTCCTGAGCCGTCCACAGAGGCCCCGTCTGTGTTACCAGAGACCCAGACAGAGGTAGTGGGCCCGGATTCCATGCCTACCACTGAAACAGCCACAGCATCTCCAGTCCCAGGCCCGGAACTGGAACAGCAACCAGCACCAGCAAGTGCAACCACATCTTCAAACTCAACGCCAGTGGGCGCCAGTGAGCCACAACTGGCAGAAGCAACAGACAGCCATACCCAAAAGGCTCAGCCAGAGCCTGGAATACCCTCAGGTGCACCAGCGGAGAGCGGTTCACCAGCAACGGAAACAACCCCATCACCTACATCGCTTCAGAGGGACCAAGCCCAAGTCCACAAGTCTGAGGAAGAACTGGTGACCCCAGCCTCAAGGGAACAGTTCCAGGCTGAGCAGGAAGCAGATGACAGCCTTCAGAAAGCATGGGCGGCGGCACGGAGCACCCCACCGCCTCTCAGCTCTTCTAATCGATCCCGGTTTGTTATAGACCAAGGACTTTTATACAAGGAAATTCTTTCTGGTGGACACCGGGAAGAATGGCAGCCGCAAAACAGTTGGTGGTTCCAACTAAGTACCGGGAGAAGCTCTTAAGCTTAGCCCATGATCATCCCAGTGGGCTCACTGAAGAAGAGCAGACACACTGATGGCCTCGGAGGGTGGGGGGTGTTAGAAGCCAGCAAAGAATCCTGTGGCACCTTATAGACTAACAGACGTTTTGGAGCATGAGCTTTCGTGGGTGAATACCCACTTCCTCAGATGCATGTAGGTAGGCATAGCGGTCGGTAGGTTTTCGATATAGGGTGGTGTTAATGTGGCTATCGCTTATTTGCACCGTGATGTCAAGAAAGTGGACCTCCCGTGTAGATTGGTCCAGGCTGAGGTTGATGGTGGGGTGGAAGCTGCTG
The DNA here is from genome assembly GCF_025201925.1 of Gopherus flavomarginatus. Lineage (NCBI taxonomy): Eukaryota > Metazoa > Chordata > Testudines > Testudinidae > Gopherus > Gopherus flavomarginatus. The sequence goes on from NC_066618.1 coordinate 1,361,201, forward strand.
AAATCGGGAGGTCCACTTTCTTGACACCACGGTGCAAATAAGTGATGGTCACATTAACACCACCCTATATCGAAAACCTACCGACCGCTATGCCTACCTTCATGCCTCCAGCTTCCATGCCGGACACATCACACGATCCATTGTCTACAGCCAAGCACTGAGGTACAACCGCATCTGCTCTAACCCCTCAGACAGAGACCAACACCTACAAAATCTCCACCAAGCATTCTCAAAACTACAATACCTGCACGAGGAAATAAGGAAACAGATCAACAGAGCCAGACGTGTACCCAGAAGCCTCCTACTGCAAGACAAACCCAAGAAAGAAACCAACAGAACTCCACTGGCCATCATATACAGCCCCCAGCTAAAACCCCTGCAACGCATCATCAAGGATCTACAACCCATCCTGGACAACGATCCCACACTTTCACAGGCCTTTGGTGGCAGGCCAGTCCTTGCCCACAGACAACCTGCCAACCTGAAACATATTCTCACCAGTAACTGCACACCGCACCATAATAACCCTAGCTCAGGAACCAATCCATGCAACACAGCTCGATGCCAACTCTGCCCACATATCTACACCAGCGACACCATCACAGGACCTAACCAGATCAGCCACACCATCACCGGTTCATTCACCTGCACATCCACCAATGTAATATATGCCATCATATGCCAGCAATGCCCCTCTGCTATGTACATCGGCCAAACTGGACAGTCTCTACGGAAAAGGATAAATGGACACAAATCAGACATTAGGAATGGCAATATACAAAAAACCTGTAGGAGAGCATTTCAACCTCCCTGGCCACACTATAGCAGACGTTAAGGTGGCCATCCTGCAGCAAAAAAACTTCAGGACCAGACTTCAAAGAGAAACTGCTGAGCTTCAGTTCATCTGCAAATTTGACACCATCAGCTCAGGATTGAACAAAGACTGTGAATGGCTTGCCAACTACAAAACCAGTTTCTCCTCCCTTGGTTTTCACACCTCAACTGCTAGAACAGGGCCTCATCCTCCCTGATTGAACTGACCCCGTTATCTCTAGCTTGCTCGCTAGCATATATATACCTGCCCCTGGAAATTTCCACTACATGCATCTGAGGAAGTGGGTATTCACCCACGAAAGCTCATGCTCCAAAACGTCTGTTAGTCTATAAGGTGCCACAGGATTCTTTGCTGGCTTCTAACACCCCCCACCCTCCGAGGCCATCAGTGTGTCTGCTCTTCTTCAGTGAGCCCACTTGACACATTTTATTGTCCTTGAGTCTGGCTCCCAGCCCCTCTCCAAGGGTTGCAGCTGTGTGGAGGTGCTGCCTTCCACGCCTGGCTCATCCACACCTCGTTCATTCAACAGGGCAATTGATTAAAGAGGGGGATGGATCTTATTCTGTTCCTAGGGAAAAGACTTTCTTTTTAACATTATACCAAGGCTCAGTACAAAGTTTTCTATATAAGGATCTGACACAAAGTTGTATGAATAGAGGCGTAATACAAAGTCATATGAAAGTTATGTGAAGATGCTTAATGCAGAGATTTATCTACAACTTCACTCCACAATGTTAGATTTGTAACTGGGAAACTTATGTAAATACATTTCCTAGTAGGCCAAGATTTTAAAAGTGCATTATTTGCCAAGGTTATTATCTCATAGCATCGCTATTTCAAGAGGTCATTATCTTGGGGAGTTTCGGTACTACATTTTTTTAGTATTATAATTATTTTTATGTAAGAACGGCCATACTGGGTCAGATCAATGGTCCATCTATTCCAGTATCCTGTCTTCCAACAGTGACTATTCCAGGTGTATCAGAGAGAATGAACTGAACAGAGAATCATCGAACAATCCACCCCATCATTCACTCCTAGCTTCTGGCAGACAGAGGCTAGGAACACCCAGAGCATGGGGTTGTATCCCTGAGCACCCTGGCTAATAGCCATTGATGGACCTAACCTCCATGAACTTATCTAGTACTTTCCTGAACTGTGTTATAATTTTGGGCTTCACAATATCCCTGGCAAAAAGTTCCACGGGTGACTGTGTGTTGTGTGAAGAAATACTGCCTTTGGTTTGTTTTAAACCTGCTGCCTATTCATTTCATTGTGTGACCCCTAGTTCTTGTGTTAAGTGAAGGGTAAATAACTCTTCTCTATTCACTCTCTCCACACCAATCAAGATTTTATAAGCCTCTATCGTATCCCCCTTAGTCGTCTCTTTTCCAAGCTGACAAGTCCCAGTTTTATTAATCTCTTGGGCGGAGGGAGAGCTCAGTGGTTTGAGCATTGGCCTGCTAAACCCAGGCTCAATCCTTGAGGGGACCATTTAGGGAACTGGGGCAAAAATCTGTCTGAGGCTTGGTCCTGCTTTGAGCAGGGGGTTGGACTAGATACCTCCTGAGGTCCCTTCCAACCCTGAAATTCTAGGATTCTCCACCTACAGAATCTGCTCCACACCCCTAATCATTTTTGTTGCCTTTCTCTGTACCATTTCCAATTCCAATATATCTTTTTTGAGCTGGGGTAACCAGACCTGCACACAGTATTCACGGTGTGAGCATACCATGGATGTATATAGTAAAAGTGGAGGATCTTGGTTTGCCAGACTGATCAGCTAAGCCAATACTGGCAACCTATATGAAAAGGCTGGAAAACACCAATCCTCTGGACTGCATCGACATGCAGAAAGCCTTATAAGCCAGTCACTATCAAAGCCAATTGTAGAACTTAATGAGGCTGTTAAGAATGGTGGAGACATGACTCAGTTTATGTGAACGAAACAAGGCTGTGGCATCCTACATCCTATTTAAGCAAGAGATACCGCACACTACAAACTGGAGGCCAATGTTAAGGGCATTGTCACTTGTTCATACTGAAGCTGAACACTGGTTCCGAACAAGACCAGCAAACGCTCGCTGTCTTTCTGCAAGAAACTCATCTGACTGGCTAGAAAAATGCAGTGCAACAGCGAAAGACTCAGCAATGGAAATGTGAAGACCTCTCTCACCGTATTCGATATGCATACATGGCTGATGAATGCACTGATGCAAATGGACATCAAGTGTTAAGTCATGGCGTATGTTATCTTGATGTCAGGGGTAGGCCAGTAGATGTGTTTCTAGATGTTCTGGTTATAGAAGACACATCGGCTGCATCTGTGACATCTTACAAGAGTTAAATGCTTGTCGATTGGACCCCAAACAGATGGCTGCTTGTGCATCTGATGGAGCTGCAAACTTCTCTGGAAGACATGGTGGATACAGGCTTTGCTCAGAGAAAAGTGTAACCCTAATCTCTCCTATACACACTGCAGAGGCCACCTACTCCAACTAGCGCTAGTACAAGCTGCAGAATCTTCAAAAGACATAAAAAAGCCATACATTTAATGGCTTTTTTATACTCTTTTTCAGCAAGTGTCCAAAAGGACTCAGTGTCTTGGAAATAAATAGAAGATACGCTGGGATTGAAGTTCAGATTAGTCCAACCTGGGAAACTCACTGGCTTTCTCATGAGCGATTCTTGACTGTTGTCTTAAAATTACTGCAGCCGTTATTTCTGGCTTTGGAAGGTATCCACCAAGATAGGATGGATCCAAGTAGTGAGGCTGGTGAATACTTTTATTACTACATTCAGAGAAGCCTATCGCCATTCTCTGTCTTGTAAATCTACTGTTGAAAGCACTTGGGTCACTGTGACGTTATTAATATAACCTGCGACCTTACAGATCATTGGTGCAACCACTGTTATATATTTGGAGCAAATATTGTACAAAGGTTGTCGTGTGACGTGTCTGTGGAAAGCCTCTGGTTTTCTGGGTATGATTGTGCTGTCTGTATCATTTCTGTAGTTGAAGTTATGAATATTGACTCTGTACTGGTATCTCAGTGTGTTTTGATTCTAAGTAGCCTCAGTGAAGCATTTGGTCAGCTTCTTGAGAAGGGAATTTGCAAGTTAAGTGCCCGATCAAGAAACACTTAACTGACAATAGGCCTTGGGAGACTCCAATCCACATGAGAAGTCTGCCTGGGAACGTTCAAGGGAGCATGTGAGCAATGGCTGCCGCCTGCAAACAGATCTGATCCCAAAGGACCAAGCCCCAGACCCAGGTCAATAGACAAGTCAGATTTTACCCACAAATCACGCTGTTGCCAATCCTTTAGAATCTAAAAATCTAAAGGTTTATTCATAAAAAGAAAGAAATATAGATGAGAGCTAGAATTGGTTACATGGAATCAATTACATGCAGTGATGGCAGAGTTCTTAGTTCAGGCTTGTAGCAGTGATGGAGTAAACTGCAGGTTCGAATCAAGTCTCTGGAACATCCCCTCCTGGGATGGGTCATTCAGTCCTTTGTTCAGAGCTTCAGTTTGTAGCAAGGTCCCTCCAGAGGTAAGAAGCAGGATTGAGTTCAAGATGGAGGAGATGCAGCAGCTTTTTATAGTCTTTTGCCATGTGGTCTCTGCTTTCTTTGTTCCAAAGACAAGCTGCCCAGCACATGGCCTGGAAAAACCTCAGCGTTCTGTCCATAGGCATGTCCCTGCCTTGCTGAGCCACAAGGCAGATCTGCTTCTCTCCATGGATCAGTTGTGTAGCTGATGGTCCTTAATGGGCCATCAAGCAGGCTAAGCCGAGCTGACATCAACTTGTCTGGGGTGTCATCCAGAAGCAGAGCACAAATTTGAAATACAGAGTGTAATGGGCTGGATCCCAGAACGCCCCTTGGGCTGCCAACTGATGTGCCCAGACTGCTGCCCCTGCTTTCCTGCCCTGCCAGCTCGGGACTTCAGTGCCCTGCCTGGTTTGAGCCAGACCCACTAGCCTGCTGCAAACACAGACCCGGGTCTGACCCACGTCCCCTAACAGCTTCAGGCTTGACTGAAAGCAGCTCACAGGAGTGTTCCTGTCTCTAACACGCAGATGCCCAACTCCCAGTGGGGTCCAAACCCCAAATAAATCCATTTTACCCTGTTTAAAGCTTATACAGGGTAAACTCATCAATTGTTCGCCCTCTATAACACCCACGAAAGCTCATGCTCCAATATGTCTGTTAGTCTATAAGGTGCCACAGGACTCTTTGCTGCTTTTACAGATCCAGACTAATACGGCTACCCCTCTGATACTGATAGAGAGAGATGCACAGCTGTTTGCCCCCCCTCTCCCCCGGGTATTAACACATACTCCACGTTAATTAATAAGTAAAAAGTGATTGCATTAAATACAGAAAGTGGGATTTAAGTGGTTCCAAGTAGTAACTGCCAGAACAAAGTGAATTACCAAGCAAAATAAAATAGAACATGCAAGTCTCTCTCTAAGAAAACTGAATCCAAATAACACCTCACCAGTTCCAGTGAGCTTCCTTTTACAGACCAGTCTCCTGCTAGTCTGGGTCCAGCAATCGCTCCCACCCCTGCAGTCACTGCCCTTTGTTCCAGTTTCTTTCAGGTATCCTAGGGGGTGGAGCCAGCTGAAGAGAAAATGGAGGGGGCTCCCAGGGGTTTAAATAGACTTTCTCCTGTGGGTGGAGACCCCCTCCTCTCTCCTATGCAAAGTCCAGCGCCAAGATGGAGTTCTGGAGTCACCTGGGCAAGTCACATGTCCATGCATGACTCAGTTTTTGCAGGCAGCAGCCGTTGCCCACATGGTATCTTGAATGTTTCCAGGTAGACTTATGTGGCTTGGGGCCTTCCAACATCCATTGTTTGTTAAATGCTTCTTGACTGGGCACTTAATTTTAAAATTCCTTCCTAAAGAAGCTGCCCAAATGCCTTACTACAGTTATTTAAAATCAAACCAGTACCCAGCCAGTATTCAGATCTTGGAATCCACCAGTGACACATGCCTACAGAGAGGAGGAAGAGATTCGGTAGAGCAGAACCTTCGCAGAGAGATGTCACATGGCACACGTAGCACAGAACATATGCCAGTTATGTCACATAGACATTCGTAAGCATATCCCATAAAGCCTTATGGGGGCACTGTCACAGTCAGGATATCGCCAATACTTATAACTTTACATACAAAAACAATACACACACCCAGACAGCATAACCATAACCAGCAACCCAGAACCTGGTCTTAGACACCTTATGTGAGCCCCTTTATACAAGATTTGGTGCCGCCCAGGGCTGCCCAGAGGATTCAGGGGGGCCCTTCCATAAAAAAGTTGCAACACTACAGAATACTATATTCTCATGGGGGCCCCAGCGGGGCCTGGGGCAAATTCCCCCCCACCCACCCCGGGCAGCCCTGGTGCCACTACAGGACCTTGGTTGCAACAATGATCTATGTGGTCCCAGTTCATATCGATAACGTCACAGCTCAGCAGCACAACTGCTTCCGACTTAACGCTCCTGGCGCACCGGCAGCTCCCGTGCTCCTGCGCCGGGGCCCAGTGTGTGTGGCCATCGCCCCCCCACACCCCAGAGAGAGCTGATGTGCTGCCTGGGTGCTCGAGAGCTGCAGGGCTGTCTGTCTGGGGGGTTCTCAGCACCGGCCCTGCTCCCAGCCTGCACTGGGTGCAGCTCTTAGATGGGGAGCAGCAAAGAACAGTCCAGGGACACAGGCACCAGGCCTGGGGGCACCGTCCCCTCTCAGTCAGTGCAGCGGTAGGAGGCACTGGGCCGAAGGGAGGAGGGGCTCAGCAGCGGGTGCCGTCCTGGAGAGAATGGGGGGATCAGCTTAATGGGGGCATCATTCTTGGGGAGTGGACGGGGGCTCAGCGGGAGGAGCCGTGCTCGGGGAGCAGGATGGGGGCTCAGTAGGGGGCACCGTGCTCAGGGAATGGGGAGGCTCGGGGGGATGTCATACTCAGGGAGTGGATGGGGGCCGAGTGGGCAGCGTGGTACTCAGGGAGCGGGTGGGGGCTCGGGCAGGCTGGAGCAATGCATGCTGGGAGCCGGGCTCAGGGAGCGGGCGGGGGCTGAGCGGGCGGCGTGGTGTTTGGGGAGCGGGCGGGGGCTCGGGCAGGCGGCGTGGTGTTTGGGGAGCGGGCGGGGGCCGAGCGGGCGGCGTGGTGTTTGGGGAGTGGACGGGGGCCAAGCAGGCGGCGTGGTGTTTGGGGAGTGGACGGGGGCCAAGCAGGCGGCGTGGTGTTTGGGGAGCGGGCGGGGGCCGAGTGGGCAGCGTGGTGTTTGGGGAGCGGGCGGGGGCTCGGGCAGGCTGGAGCATTGCATGCTGGGAGCTGGGCTCAGCGAGCGGGCAGGGGCTGAGCGGGCAGCGTGGTGTTTGGGGAGTGGACGGGGGCCAAGCAGGCGGCGTGGTGTTTGGGGAGCGGGCGGGGGCTCGGGCAGGCTGGAGCATTGCATGCTGGGAGCCAGGCTCTGGGCACGCCGTGGGATGCCCATGGCCCTGCCTGGCAGGCTTGTCGCCCGGCTCCCCAGCCCCGTGTGTCCCCACAGGTCCTGTCCCTTGGGGCCGACGTGCTCCCAGAGTACAAGCTGCAGGCACCGCGCATCCACCGATGGACCATCCTGCACTACAGCCCCTTCAAGGCAGTGTGGGACTGGCTCATCCTGCTGCTGGTCATCTACACGGCCGTCTTCACGCCTTACTCGGCCGCCTTCCTGCTCAGCGAGGAGCAGGAGGACATCCGGCGCAGCTGCGGCTACTCCTGCAGCCCGCTCACCGTAGTGGACCTGCTGGTGGACATCATGTTCCTCATCGACATCCTCATCAACTTCCGCACCACCTACGTCAACTCCAACGAGGAGGTGGTGAGCCAGCCGGGCCGCATCGCCATCCACTACTTCAAAGGCTGGTTCCTCATCGACATGGTGGCCGCCATCCCCTTCGACCTGCTCGTCTTCGGCTCCGGTTCCGGCTCCGAGGAGGTAACGACCGCGCTGGCCCTGGCGCGACTCCAGCCCTGCCGTGGGGATGGGGGGCTGGCCTCACCCCTGTATAACCCCGGCCCTCTCCAGCCCCGCCCCATCTGATCCAATCCCACCCCCGTCCAACCCAGGAACTTTCCAGCCCAACTCCCATCTAAGCCACCCACCTTCCAGCCCAGCCCTGTCCCACCCAGCTGCCTTCCAGCCTCGCCCCCTGTCACAGACCTACAGGGTCGGGGCTGTGCCCCCCCGGGACAGTCTCTGGGCGGCCCCTTCACTGGCCCAGCCCCCTGGGGGTCCTGTTCTGCCTCCAGGGTGAGCCACGCGGCCTCATCACTCCCTAGACTGGCTCTCTGGGCCTGAACCACCCCCCCCCCCATGAGCTCCGGGCAGCAAGTCCCCCGAGAGAGCCCCTGAGGGAGACTCGGCCGCTCTCAGGGATCAGGGCCCCTCACCCAGCCCCAGCAGGGCCACTCTCAGCACGGGCACAGCCGGGTTCACTCGTTAGCTGGCGCCCGGCCTAGGGGCCCGTCAGGCAGCCCGGGGCAGTGAAGGGTGAAGCAGGGTCCGTCCTGGCCAGCCCCGAGCCCAGCCCGGCTGTGGGGAACCCTCGGGTCCGGCTCCGTCCGTCTGTCTGTGCGGCCTCCTTGGTCAGAGTCCAGGTGAGAGCCCCGACTGCTTTCCGCGACCCCCATGTAACCCCCCTCCCCATCCTGTGATCCCGAACTGGGGGCTTTAGCTCCACGTCCCAGGAATTGGATTTGCCATTGTCCTCTCATGCTGCACTGCTCTGGGGTTAGGGCCCCGGCAGCAAGTGACTCCCTGCCTGCCCTGAGAGCAGCTCCCCATCCCCAGGTAACAGTGCAGCATGTGGGGAAACTGAGGCACACACAGCCGTCATAAAGATGTTGCAGAAACTTTGTCCCAGGCTCGTGTGAACAAGATCAGAGAATCACAGCGCTGTAGGGCTGGGAGGGACCTCACGAGGTCGCCTAGTCCATTCCCCTGAACACGGGGCAGGACTAAGTATTCCCCAGGCCAGGAGTTCTGAAACGGGGTCGGGACCCCGTCACGGGTGGCCAATCTGAGCCTGAGAAGGAGCCAGAATTTCCCAATGTGCATTGCCAAAGAGCCCCAGTAACACGTCAGCAGCCCCACCTCAGCCCGCTCCCAGCGCCTCCCACCCACCAGCACCCCCTCCCTCCCCACACCTCCCGGTCAGCAGGAGACTTTGGGGAGGGGGCGGGGAGGGGTGGAGTGGGGGCAGGGCCTGGGGCAGAGCAGGGTCTGAGCAGTGAGCCCCCACGGCACACTGGAAAGTTGGCGCCTGTAGCTCCAGCCCCGGCGTTGGGACATGTACAAGGAGCCGCGTGTTAACCTCTGAGGAACCCCAGGTTGGCCAGGCCTGGCTCTGGGGGTCACGAGGTTAAGTGGAGGAGCTGCCCCCAGCCCCACTCTGCCGCCAGCATTTCTAATGGTGTTAAAGATTCAAACCGTGGTGTAATGTATGGGGGGCTGTGACAGGGGCACCAGGACAAACGTTGGCGAGCCGCTGGCCCATCCTGGCCGGTTGTAATGTGCGTTAATCCGACTCACTGCAGGGGCAGCTGGGGCTGGGGGGTCGCGTCCCCAGATGGGGCTATAGCCTGGGGTGCAGCAGCTTGGGGAAGGACCTGGGGGTTGTGTGGAAAGCGGCTGAACGCAGGCGTCTCTAACAGCCCTGTTCTGGCTCAGCCGGACACGCCAGGCCGGATGCAGGGGCCCCGGGGGCAGGGCCGCCCAGAGGGGGGGCAAGAGGGGCAATTTGCCCCGGGCCCCGGAAGGGCCCCCACAAGAGTTTTTCGGGGCCCCTGGAGCGGGGTCCTTCACTCGCTCGGGGGCCCCAGAAAACTCTTGCAGGGCCGGGCCCCGGAGCTTCTTCTGCTCCCGGTCTTCGCTGGCGCTCCGGGGCGGAAGGACCTCCGCCATCGCATTACCGCCGGAGCGGGACCTGCCGCTGAAGTGCAACCCGGTCTTTGGCGGTAATTCGGCGGCGGGGGGCCCTTCCGTTCAGGGACCTGCCACCGAAGTACCCTGAAGACCCGCGGCGGGAGCCCCCCGCCACCGAATTACCGCCGAAGAGCAGGCTGCATTTCGGCGGTGGGTCCCGCTTCGGCAGTAATTCGCGGGCGGGGGGCCCCCGCCGCGGGTCTTCGGGGCACTTCGGCGGTGGGTCCTTCGCTTGCTCTGGGTCTTTGGTGGCACTTTGGCGGCGAGTCCTTCAGTGCCGCCAAAGATCTGGAGCGAGTGAAGGACCCACCGCCGAAGCGCCGCCGAAGACTCAGAGCACCGCCCGGTGAGTACAAGTCCCACGTGGTTTTCTACAGGTGTTTTTTGTTGTTGGTTTGGTTTGGTTTTTTTTTAGTCATCCCTGCCAGGGCCCCTTCGAAACCATTCGAATTGAGCCCCGCACTTCCTAAAGCCAGCCCTGGAGCCCGGACAGGCCTGGCCGGATGCAGGGGCCCCGGGGGGGAGCCCGGACAGGCCGGATAGATGCAAGGGCCCCGGGGGGATCCCGAACAGGCTGGATGGATGCAGGGGCCCCGGGGGGATCCCGAACAGGCTGGATGGATGCAGGGGCCCCAGGGGGAGCCTGGACAGGCCCAGCTGGATGCAGGGGCCCTGGGGGGAGCCCAGACACGCCTAACCGGATGCAGGGGCCCCGGGGAGAGCCCGGACAGGCCGGATGGATGCAAGGGCCCCGGAGGGAGTCCAGACAGGCTGGATGGATGCAAGGGCCCCAGGGGGAGCCCAGACAGACCGGATGGATGCAGGGGCCCCGGGGGAGCCCAGACACGCCTGGCCAGATGCAGGGGCCCCGGGGGGACCCTGGAGGGTCCAGATGGATGCAGGGGCCCCGGAGGGAGCCCGGACAGGCTGGATGGATGCAGGGACCCTGGGGGAAGCCCAGACAGACAAGATGGATGCAGGGGCCCTGGGGGGAGCCCGGAGACGCCTGACTAGATGCAAGGGCCCCGGGGGGAGCCCAGACAGACCGGATGGATGCAGGGGCCCCGGGGGGAGCCCGGACACGCCTGACGATGCAGGGGCCCCGGAGGGAGTCCGGACAGGCCCAGCTGGAAGCAGGGGCCCCGGGCTTTGCGGGAAGCCGGCCGGGGTGGGCGGAATGGTCCCCGTGGCTTTGACCCCTGCCCCTCTGCCCTCAGACCACCACGCTGATCGGGCTGCTGAAGACGGCCCGGCTGCTGCGTCTGGTGCGCGTGGCCCGTAAGCTGGATCGCTACTCGGAGTATGGGGCGGCCGTGCTCTTCCTGCTCATGTGCACCTTCGCCCTCATCGCCCACTGGCTGGCCTGCATCTGGTACGCCATCGGCAACATGGAGCAGCAGAGCATCGGCTGGCTGCACGCGCTGGGCGAGCAGATCGGCAAGCCCCTGGGCGCCAACACCTCGCTGCCGGGGCCTAGCATCAGGGACAAGTACGTCACAGCGCTGTACTTCACCTTCAGCAGCCTGACCAGCGTGGGCTTCGGCAACGTCTCCCCCAACACCAACTCCGAGAAGATCTTCTCCATCTGCGTCATGCTCATTGGCTGTGAGTGCCGGGCGGGGCCGGGCGGGGTGCTGCCTGCGGGGGCCTGCCTGTGCTGCCTGCCCCCTGCCTGCCCCCTGCCTGCGCTGCCTGCCCCCTGCCTGCCCCCTGCCTGCGCTGCCTGCCCCCTGCCTGCCCCCTGCCTGCGCTGCCCTGCCCCCTGCCTGCCCCCTGCCTGTGCTGCCTGCCCCCTGCCCGCCCCCTGCCTGTGCTGCCTGCCCCCTGCCTGCCCCCTGCCTGCGCTGCCCTGCCCCCTGCCTGCCCCCTGCCTGCCCCTGCCTGTGCTGCCTGCCCCCTGCCCGCCCCCTGCCTGTGCTGCCTGCCCCCTGCCTGCCCCCTGCCTGCGCTGCCCTGCCTGCCTGCCCCCCCGCCTGTGCTGCCTGCCCCTTGCCTACTCCCTGCCTGTGCTGCCTGCCTGCCCGCCCCCTGCCTATGCCCTGCCTGCCCCCTGCCTGTGCTGCCTGCCCCTTGCCTACTCCCTGCCTGCGCTGCCCTGCCTGCCCGCCCCCTGCCTATGCCCTGCCTGCCCCCTGCCTGTGCTGCCTGCCCCTTGCCCGCCCCCTGCCTATGCCCTGCCTACCCCCTGCCTTCCCCCTGCCTGTGCTGCCTGCCCCCTGCCTGCCCCCTGCCTGCGCTGCCCTGCCTGCCTGCCCCCCCGCCTGTGCTGCCTGCCCCTTGCCTACCCCTGCCTGTGCTGTCTGCCCGCCCCCTGCCTACGCCCTGCCTGCCCCCTGCCTGCCCCCTGCCTGCCTGCGCTGCCACCCCCTGCCTATGCCCTGCCTGCCCCCTGCCTGCCCCCTGCCTGCCTGTGCTGCCTGCCCCCTGCCTGCGCTGCCCTGCCTGCCTGCCCCCTGCCTACGCCCTGCCTGCCCCCTGCCTGCCCCCTGCCTGCCCGCCCCATGCCTGCCTGTGCTGCCTGCCCCCTGCCTGCCCCCTGCCTACCCCCTGCCTGTCCCCTGCCTGCCCGCCCCCTGCCTGTGCTGCCTGCCCCCTGCCTGTGCTGCCTGCGCTGCCCTGCCTGCCCGCCCCCTGCCTACGCCCTGCCTGCCCCCTGCCTGTCTGTGCTGCCTGCCCCCTGCCTGCACTGCCCTGCCCACCCCCTGCCTGCGCCCGCCCCCTGCCTACCCCTGCCTGCCTGCGCTGCCTACCCCCTGCGTGTGCTACCCTGCCTGCCCCCTGCCTGCCCCATGCCTACTCCCTGCCTGCCCCCTGCCTACGCCCTGCCTTCCCCTGCCTGCCTGCGCTGCCCTGCCCGCCCCCCTGCCTGCCCCCTGCCTGCGCTGCCCTGCCCGCCCCCTGCCTGCCTGCCCCCTGGCTTCCCCCTGCCTGTGCTGCCTGCCCCCTGCCTGTGCTGCCTGCCCCCTGCCTGCCCCCTGCCTGCGCTGCCCTGCCTGCCCGCCCCCTGCCTACGCCCTGCCTACCCCCTGCCTGCCCTCTGCCTGTGCTGCCCGCCCCCTGCCTACCCCTGCCTGCGCTGCCCTGCCTGCCCGCCCCCTGCCCACGCCCTGCCTACCCCCTGCCTGCCCTCTGCCTGTGCTGCCTGCCCCCTGCCTACCCCCTGCCTGCCCCCTGCCTGTGCTGCCTGCCCCCTGCCTGTGCTGCCTGCGCTGCCCTGCCTGCCCGCCCCCTGCCTACGCCCTGCCTGCCCCCTGCCTGCGCTGCCCTGCCCGCCCCCTGCATACCCCTGCCTGCCTGCGCTGCCCTGCCCGCCCCCTGCCTGCGCCCGCCCCCTGCCTACGCCCTGCCTGCCCCCTGCCTGCGCTGCCCTGCCTGCCCCCTGCCTGCCCCCTGCCTACCCCTGCCTGCCTGCGCTGCCCTGCCCGCCCCCTGCCTGCGCCCGCCCCCTGCCTACGCCCTGCCTGCCCCCTGCCTGCGCTGCCCTGCCCGCCCCCTGCCTGCCCCCTGCCTACGCCTGCCTGCCTGTGCTGCCCTGCCTGCCTCCTGCCTGCACCCGCCCCCTGCCTACCCCTGCCTGCCTGTGCTGCCTACCCCCTCCCTGTGCTGCCCTGTCTGCGCCCACCCCCTGCCTACCCCACCTGCGCTGCCCTTCCCATCTGCTGCCCCTTGCCCCCTGCCTGCCCACTCTGCCCGCCTCCTGCCTGCCTGCCCCTGCCTGCCCCGCCCCCTGCCTGACCCCATCTGCCCCCTGCCTGCCTCACACCTGTCCCCTGCCTGCCACCCCCCACTCCCTGCCTCACCCACACCTGCGCCTGCCTCTCGCCCATCCCTGCCTGCCCCACTCCTGCCCCATCCCACCCGCCCAGGGGAGCATGCTGGGAGGTGTGGCGGGGAAGGGGGTTGCATATGTGTATGCTCGTGCACGTGTGTGTGCGTCCGCATGCTCACCTGCTGCCTCTCTGCCTCCAGCCCTGATGTACGCCAGCATCTTCGGGAACGTCTCGGCCATCATCCAGCGCCTCTACTCTGGCACCGCCCGTTACCACACCCAGATGCTGCGGGTCCGTGAGTTCATCCGCTTCCACCAGATCCCCAACCCACTGCGCCAGCGCCTGGAGGAGTATTTCCAGCACGCCTGGTCCTACACCAACGGCATCGACATGAACGCGGTGAGCTGTGGCACGGCCCCTGCACTCGGCGTGGCCGGCTCCCCGATTCACCGAGCTCCCCGACGGACCCGACACACCCAGCTCCCCTGACGGACCCTGCGTGTCACAGAGTCAGGGCCGTCCTTAGCCATAGGCAGAACAGGCAGCTGCCTGGGGCACCACTAGGTCTGGGGGCACCGCTCTACCGGGAGCCCAGAAAGACGGGAAGCAGTGGAGCGTGTAAGAGCAGGGCTGCTGGGTCCTAGACAGAACCAAATGCAGCACAGTCTGAGGGAGAGGATTGGCTGTTGGGGTCTCTGGGAAGGGGTGGGGGAAAGAATTTACCTGCAGAGTGACCAGATGTCCCAATTTTATAGGGACGGTCCTGATTTTTGGGTCTGTTTCTTATATAGGCTCCTATTCCCCCCCCCACCCCGCTCCCGATTTTTAACATTTGCTGTCTGGTCACCCTAGGTGGAGGTAATTGGTATCTATATAAGACAAAGCCCCAAATATTGGGACTGGCCCTATAAAATCAGGACATCTGGGTCTGGTCACCCTAGCTGGGGAGCGCGTCTCTCCCCCAGGCTCTCAGCGATCCATCTCATCCAGGGGGAGCTGCACAGGGCAGGATGAGCTGCTGTGGCTCCATGGGTGCCCCGTCCCTGAGATCAGATGCTGTGCTAACTTCACCATGGTCCGTTGGGCTGGCGGCGGTGCCCATTGCCGTGTGATTGGAGCTGAGGGTTTGCTGCTGCTATTGCCACTCTGCACCCCAAGAGGTGGATTTTGGGGTCCTGCAGTTTTCCACCTATCTCCTCCTCTACTGCAGCTGTTGGACCAGCAGGCTGGGGGGTGAGCCAAGCAGGAAAGCAGTGCTGTGTTGCCATTTAGATTGTCATTTAACAAATTTGTTCGCCAAAAATACTTGCTAACAATCCTGAATTCAGTTTCAATATTTAAAAAAAAAATCAGTATCTTAGCCAAAAACAGAAAATTAAGTTGTTGACAATTATTTGTGACAAGTTTGGTATGGGGAAGGGAGTGGGCCAATTTTCATCAGAGAAACAAAAAATGTTGACTGACTTTCCTATAGCCCTACATGCATGTGACTACATGCATCTGACGAAGTGGGTATTCACCCACGAAAGCTCATGCTCCAAAACATCTGTTAGTCTATAAGGTGCCACAGGATTCTTTGCTCCTATAGCCCTGTTACTGCTAAATGGAGCCGTCCAACAACTGTAATATGCTCATCTCCTTTCTAGCGTATAGAGCAGGGGTCGGCAAAGGTAGGCACACATGCCAAAGGTGGCACGCGAGCTGATTTTTTATGGCACGCAACAGAGGTCTGAGTGGCTCAGTCCACTGCTGCTCTGGGGTTCTGGCTGCTGCCCCATTGCCACCCGGGGTCCCGGCCGCTGGTCCCACTCAGCACCTGCTGCTGGCCTGTGGACCCGCAAGGAACCCCAGGCTGGCAGCAGGCTGAGCAGGCCAGCGGCTGATGCCCTGGCTGAGCCACTCAACCTGCTGTCGGCCTGGGGTTCCATTCACTCAGCTGGCAGTGGGCTGAGCGGGACTAAATTCAACGAAATAGGAAAACAAGAGCAACTAATGACAGAGTGCAAGAACCTAGAGCAGTGGTCCCCAACTTTTTTCGTTTCGTCTGGCAGGCGCCAGACCAAGGAGCGTGGCAGTGGACGGGCATCTGCCGAAATTCCGCCAAAATTTGGCGGCATTTCAGTGGTGATGCCTCTGGATGACGTTGCTTATCGGCGGCAAGTGGTGTCATTCAGAGGTGTCACCGCCAAAATGCTGCCAAATTTCGGTGGCATTTCGGCGGATGCTTGTCCACCGGCCAGCACTCAGGTACACTGAGAAGCCCCTGTGGGCGCCATGGCACCCACGGGCACCGCGTTGGGGACCCCTGACCTAGAGAGCCTCCTGAAGCATGGCGATCATTTTGATTTAAATGGACTTGAACTGTATGAAGAATTGAGTACACTGTCATGTCATGGAATCACCGGGCGATGGTCTGGAACTGCTCCCCACCAAGCCAGGCAGGACTTTGGGGAGCCTCCTCTCCCTTGGAGCAGACTTGTTCAGGGCAAGCTCACACGGCTTCACCTCCTGGGTCTCTCCTTGGAGCATTCAGCATCCTCTGCCCCTCCGTGCGCTTCCCACAGGGAGCCCACCCAGGCGGGGTCCTGGGACAGCCACAGGGTCCTGCCTGCCCACGTCGCAGTCAGACGTAACTCTCAGCCAGCCAGTAACACAGAGGTTTATTCGATGACAGGAACAGGGTCTAAAACAGAGCTTGTAGGTACCGCGAGCTGGACCCCTCGGCCGGGTCCATTCTTTGGGACAGTGAGCCAGACCCCCACGTCTGCCCTCAGCCAGCTCCAGACTGACAACCCCCCCAGCCCCTCCTCTCTGCTCAGCCCCTTTCCCGGGCCAGGAGGTCACCTGATCTCTTTGTCCCCAACACCTTCAGCTGGCACCTTTGCAGGGGGGGGCCCAGGCCATCAGTTGCTAGGAGGCAGAGTGCCAGGCATTTAGGTGCACTGGCCCTTTGCTCTGCCAGATACTTAAGAACTGCCATGGGGACACTGAGGCATCAACACAGTATTCAGAGAAAACATTAAGAACATTCCTAGTTCATCACATGTCATCAATGTTGCCACATGTAAAATCGATGATGGACATTGTACAGTTTACTCGTACCAGCAAACTTGTTGACATATATCTTAATGTGTCCATTTCCAGTCGTATTCTACTGACAATTCCTGTAACAGGAGCATCAGGAGAACGGAGTTTCTCAAAACTAAAGTTCATTAAAAACTATCTCCGCTCTACAAGGAGTCAGGAACACTTGACTGGTCTTGCTAGTCTTGCAATCAAGCAAGACATCACTTCGTCTTTGTCATACGATGACATTATTACTGATTTTGCAGCCCAAAAAGCCAGAACGATTGCTTTTAATTAAAAACAAATCCTTGTTTCAATACCTCTTCATAGAAATTTCCAATAAAATGTTGACAAATTAAAAAAATTATATTATTTGCATCATTCTGACAAATCAGAATTTTTTCTATAGTGCTGCTTCTTCAGTGCTAGTCCATCAGCGTTACAGTGTGTTTAACTACGTTAAAATGGTTTTAATAACATGCATGTGGCAAGTTTTCCAATAGTGTAAACTTATGTTTGTGTTTCTAAGAGCAAGACAGGCACAAGGGCACCAGTTTAATTATCCCACCTAGGGCACCATAAATCCTAAGGATGGCCCTGCACAGAGTCCCCGGGCAATGCTCTGGAACTGCCCCCCACCAAGCCAGTCAGGACTTTGGGGAGCCTCCTCTCTCTTGGAGCAGACTTGTTCAGGGCAAGAAGCTCACACGGCTTCACCTCCTGGGTCTCTCCTTGGAGCATTCAGCATCCTCTGCCCCTCCGTGCGCTTCCCACAGCGAGTCCGCCCCAGCGGGGTCCTGGGGAAGCCACCGGGTCCTGCCCCCCCACTTTGCAGTCAGACGTGACTCTCAGCCAGCCAGAGGTTTAGCATCCCCTTGCAGTGGGGAAGGGCCTGGCCATTAGTTGCCAGGTGACAGAGGGTCGGCCAGAAACTGAGGCCCCCACACAGTATTCAGAGGGAACAGAGAGATCACTTGATCATTGCCAGTTAGGGTCACTCTCTCTAGGGCACCTGGCATTGGGCACTGTCGGCAGACAGGATACTGGGCTAGATGGACCTTGGTCTGACCCAGTATGGCCGTTCTTATGTTCTTATTAAGAACAGTCCCACTTCGTCACACCTCGTCCCCGACAGACCCCGCAGCACCAGCCCCACACTCAGCACAGCCAGCTCCCCGACTGACCCGATGCACGCAGCTCCCCCGATGCACCCAGCTCCCCGACAGACCCCGCACCCCAAACGGAGAGACACACACACACACCCCTTCACATCCAGACACACATACACCCCTCTACACAGCCAGGGATGTACAGACACACATACAGATGTACAGACCCATACGCACACGTACACACACACACGTACACACACAGACACATGAGCTCACCCACCCACACCTGTATATGCATTGTCACGGACTCACAGATCGTGCCCACTCCTGGCTCCGTGCGGTCCGTGGGGGTGGGAGTGCCCGTTTCAGTGCGACAGCCCTTCTCGGGGGTCCACTCTCTCTTGGGGTCCGGCCCCTCCACCTCCTGGAGCCACACCTCTCTGAGCCTTAGCACGTCTGTCTCTCACCGTGGGCCCCTCAGGGAGTCCCCTTGCTCTGGACCCTTGGGGCCTCTACCCCCCGAAGAGAATAATACCACGACACACACACACACGCCCTCTTCTCCAGACCGCAGCGACTCTCAGCCAGCGTAACACAGGAGGGTTTATTGAGCATCTGAACCCAGCACAGGAAACTCTCAGGGTCTCAGGCCTGGCTCCCTCAGCCCAGCACATCCCAGTCCCCCTGCAGCCAGGTGGGCTCTGCCTGCTCCCCCTCTCCAGCCCAGCGCCCGCCTGCTTCCCAGCTGGGCGTCCAATATCCCTGGCCCCAAGCCCCCTCTGTCCATTGTCTTCTCTCCAGGTAACTGGATCGTAAATAGGGTGGCCTTGGCCTCCTCTCCTCTCAGCTCCCCTCTGGCCCCTCGGGCTGGAACCGGCTGGTCAGGTCACCGGGGTCCTCTCCGTGCAGCCCATTGTCCTTCCACTGGCCAGAACTGGCTGTGACTCCTGAGCTGGACCTCTGAGTTACCAGTCGCTGGGGTCTCCATCCTCCAGGCCATCAGCCGGGGTCCCAAGTTCCCTCTCCAGGCCTCTGTAACAACAAACTCCCTCTCCCCTCCCTCGTTAAACCAGTAACACCCGGGGACACTGAGTCCCACCCGCTCTGCATGCAACCCACTGGAAAACACGGAAAAACAACTTCCCCACTCGGTCACACCCGCTCACACTGAAACCCAGAGACACATGTACACGCACAGAACCTAGGGTGCGCAGATGTCCCGATTTTATAGGGCCAGTCCCGATATTCGGGGCTTTGTGTTATACAGACGTCTATTACTCCCCACCCCCTGTCTGCTCACCCTAACAGAGCCACAACCAATCCAAACGGCCCCCACAGACCAGCCCACGGCCGTGGGCAGCTGTCCTGCCCGCGGCCAGCCCCTGCTCTCTGCCCCCGCTGCGCGGTGCCCTCCCCGGTAATGGGGTCTCTCCACCCGCCTGCAGGTGCTGAAGGGCTTCCCCGAGTGCCTGCAGGCCGACATCTGCCTGCACCTGAATCGCACCCTGCTGCAGAGCTGCCGGCCCTTCCAGGGGGCCAGCAAGGGCTGCCTGCGCGCCCTGGCCATGAAGTTCAAGACCACGCACGCCCCGCCCGGCGACACACTGGTGCACGCCGGCGACGTGCTCACTGCGCTCTACTTCATCTCCCGCGGCTCCATCGAGATCCTGCGCCGCGACATGGTGGTGGCTATCCTGGGTGAGGGGGCGGGCGCTGCCGGGTTTGGGGGGCTGCTGGGCAGGCAGGGTGGTGGGCGTGTGGGGTGAGGGGGGCGGATGCTGCCAGCTGGGGGGGAGGGCATTGGGCACTGCCGGGTTTGGGGGGGCTGCTGGATGGGCGGTGCCAGACTGGGTGGGGGCAGGAGCTGTGGGGGGGCAGTGGATGTTGCTGGGGGGGCACTGCCAGTTGAGGTGAGGGACTGCTGACCAGGGGGTGGGCACTGCCGGGGGGCAGGAGCTGTGGGGTGGCACTGCCAGCTGGGGGGGGCATGGCCATGGGCTCTCTGTTCTTCTCCGAGTGATTGCTCACATCCATTCCAGTTAGGTGTGCGCGCCGCGCGGGCACGTTCGTCGGAAACTTTTTTACCCTAGCAACTCCAGTGGGCCGGCAGGTCGCCCCCCTGGAGTGGCGCCGCCATGGCGCCCAATATATATCCCTGCCGGCCCACCCGCTCCTCAGTTCCTTCTTACCGCCGTGTCGGTCGTTGGAACTGTGGAGCGCGGCATAGCTGTCCTCCACGTCCCTAGCTCTCCTTGTTTTTCTATCGTTATCTCTATTGTAGTTGTTAATTAGACTGTTAAGTTAGATAGTAGTAGTTAAGTGTTAAGTAGTTGTAAATAGTTTTTCGCCGGGGGCTTAGCCCTTCCCGGCACCCGGCACCGGGCTCATGCCTGGTTCGCCGGGCTTCAAGCAGTGTGCGGCCTGCAAGAAGCCTATGCCTACCAGCGACCCCCACGACGCGTGCCTGAAGTGCCTGGGGGAATCGCATAGATCCGACAAGTGCCGCATCTGCAAGGCTTTTAAGCCAAGGACTAAGAAGGAGAGGGATCAAAGGCTCCGGACTCTCCTCATGGAGGCGGCACTTGACCCGGCGGCTTCGCAGGCCGTGATCTCGGCGCCGGCACCGGATCGCACCGGCACCGAGAAGACTCCCCGGCACCGACCTTCTCCGGCACCGGGGACAGAGCCTAGGCCGTCGAAGTCCATTACTCCGGCCAGGCACACCCGAGTGGAAGCGCCCGGCCTCAGCATCGGCCGCGGCGCCGCCGGCACCGTCGACTCCGGGCCCGGCGGGTCCGTCGAGTCCGGTGCCGCCCAAGCTCCCCCATGACATCTGGGGTCGAGATAGTGGTGCCATCTACACCAGAGACCTTCGCCTCGGCACGGGACCTCATAGCCCATGACCGAGCCCACTCAGCTACCACCCCCGGTACCTCCGGTGCGGGTCGTGTCCAGAGGCAAGCCTATGATGTCGGCACCGTCCCGGGACTCTCGTTCTCGCTCCAGGTCCCGACGTCACGGTCGCCTCCAGATCCCGCCGCCGCTCGCAGTCCCGGCACCGCCTCCCCTCAGCGGTACCGGTCGCACTCGCGGCGTCCGGGTCGACACCGAGACGATCGCGGTCAGACTCCAGCCGTCGTTACCGGCACCGCGAGTCCAGGAGCCGATCCAGACGTTCGCCGCACCGGTCGACCTCCCGGCGCCGAGCTGGTGGCAGGTCCCGGTCCCGGTCGACCTCCCGGTACTGAACCGGTGGCAGGTCCCGATCCCGGCACCGAAGCGGCGCCCGGTACCGATCCAGATCCCGGCACCGTGGCAGAACTCGGTCCCGCTCCCGGCACCGTTACGACTCCCGGCACCGGTCCCCGGCACCGAGAAGATCGCCCGTGCCGGCCCGCGCGGACCCTTACCATCCAGGGTCCGCCCCGCCATGGCCCTCTAGGCAGCCGTCCGTGTCTTCGCTGGCGGACAGTGGGTACGCGCTGGGCACCGACCGGCAGGCGGCGCTGTTCAGCGAGCCTCCACAGCAGGACCCAGCCCCGCAGCAATGGGGTTTCTGGACACCCTGGGCATATCATCAGGCCCAGGGCCCCCAACAGCTCCCTGCTAGGCCGGCGACTGCGGAGCGCAGGGCACCTGAGGCCTCGTTGTCTCGCCCCCCTCCCTCCCCGGATGGGGAGGAAGGATCCAAGCACCAGGACTCCACTTTGGCTCCTGAGGCAGAGGCGAGGGCCGAGGGAGACCCCCCTTTAGACACCCTCTTGCCGGGGGTCTCCTCATCTTCTTCCCCTGATGAAGCGGTGGCTGGGACCTCCTCCAACAGCCCCCCCCCCGCTGGACCTCAGGGCGCACCAGGACCTCCTCCGGCGAGTAGCCCAAAACCTGAGTCTGCAAGCCGAGGAGGTCTCGGAGGTAGAGGACCCTATTGTCACCATCCTCTCGGCAGACGCTCCCACCAGGGTCGCCCTGCCGTTCATACGGACCATCCAGGCCAACGCCAACACCATCTGGCAGTCTCCGGCCTCCATTCCTCCCACTGCGAAGGGCGTCGAGAGGAAGTACATGGCTCCTTCTAAGGGCTACGAGTACCTCCACGTACACCCGACTCCGTGTTCCCTGGTGGTCCAATCCGTCAATGATAAAGAGCGTCATGGTCAGGAAGCTCCAGCCCCCAAATCCAGGGAGCCAGGCGGATGGATCTCCTCGGCCGTAAGG
Organism: Gopherus flavomarginatus; assembly: GCF_025201925.1. Lineage (NCBI taxonomy): Eukaryota > Metazoa > Chordata > Testudines > Testudinidae > Gopherus > Gopherus flavomarginatus. Next base: position 1,383,186 of record NC_066618.1, read on the forward strand.
TGTACTCGGCAGGGGCGCTGCAACTCAGGGTCTCCAACCAACAGGCCCTGTTAAGCAGATACGCCTTTAACTCCTGGGTGGCAGCAGACAAATTCAAGGAGCTGTTGCCACAAGATGCTCGTCAGGAGTTTGCGGCCATCTTAGAGGAAGGCAAGAAGGTCGCACGCACGTCCTTGCAAGCCTCTCTGGACGCTGCGGATTCGGCTGCCCGTACCCTCGCGTCGGGTGTAACAATTGCGTCGCCTCTCCTGGCTGCAGGTTTCCGGCCTTCCGCCGGAGCTCCAGCACACAATACAGGACCTTCCTTTTGAAGGCCAAGGGCTGTTCTCGGATAAGACAGACCCTAGACTCAAGAGTCTAAAAGACAACCGAGTCATCATGAGGTCACTGGGGATGCACACTCCAGTGACGCAACGCAGACCCTTCCCGGCCGCAGCAACAGCAACAACAGCGCAGGCCGTATCTCCAGTTCCGCCAGCGGCAGGACCTTAACAGGCGCCGCGGCAGGAACGGAAGGCGCAGGCACTCGGGGAACCAAGGGGGCCAAAACCAAGGCTCCTCTAAGCCCCCGCCTGGTCCCAAGCCTTCATTTTGAAGGTGCGCCCGAGGGCGCAGTAACAGTTTCCCCATTGGATCCTTTCCCCCCGTTTTCCAACCGCCTTTCTTTTTTCCTCCCGGCGTGGTCCCTAATAACATCAGACCGCTGGGTCTTACGCACGGTGCATTCGGGATACCGCCTGCAGTTTGTTTCATTTCCTCCTCCCCGCCCCCCTTCCTCGTCCCTCTTCAGGGACCCCTCTCACGAGCAATTCCTTCGGCAGGAGGTGCAGACGCTCCTCGGCAAAGGAGCTATAGAGGCGGTGCCGGAGAACGAGAAAGGCAAGGGGTTTTATTCCCGCTACTTTCTGATCCCCAAGGCCAAGGGAGGCCTCAGGCCCATCCTCGACCTGCGAGAGCTCAACAAGTACCTGGTGAAGTTGAAGTTCCGCATGGTTTCCTTGGGGACCATTATCCCATCCCTGGATCCGGGAGACTGGTACGCCGCCCTCGACATGCAGGACGCGTATTTTCACATTGCTATCTGGCCACCCCACAGACGTTTCCTTCGCTTCCTTGTGGGGTCTCTGCATTACCAATTTGCAGTCCTCCCATTTGGCTTGTCCACGGCCCCGAGAGTGTTTACGAAATGCATGGCAGTTGTTGTGGCGCAGCTTCGGCGCAGTCGTATCCACGTGTTCCCGTATCTGGACGATTGGTTGATTCGAGGCACGTCGCACCAACAAGTCTGCAGCCATGTCCGTGTGATCACCGACATGTTCGCCGCTCTGGGCCTCTTGGTGAACACAGACAAGTCCACCCTGGCCCCCACACAAAGGGTGGAATTCATCGGGGCCGTCCTGGACGCCACTGTGGGCAGGGCCTTGCTGCCATTGCAGCGGTTCCAGGCCTTGTCGGCCATCGTGCAACGGCTACAGACAGCCCCCTTGACGTCAGTGAGGACGTGTCTAACCCTGTTAGGCCACATGGCGGCCTGTACTTTCGTGACCAATTACGCTCGGCTCCGCATGAGGCCACTCCAGCTGTGGCTCATCGGTCATTACAGGCCGACAAGACAGCCACTAGATATGTTAATCACGATCCCCCAGGGGGTCTTAGATTCTCTCGACTGGTGGCTGGACCAGTCAGTGTTGTGTGCGGGTCTCCCCTTCCACCCATCTCAGCCCTCGGTGTCCCTAACAACAGATGCCTCAGATCTCGGCTGGGGGGGCCCACGCAGGGACCCTGAGGACGCAGGGCCTGTGGTCCCAGGAGGAGGTGCGGCTACACATCAACATGCGGGAGTTGAGAGCGGTCCGTCTTGCTTGTCAAACGTTCTGTCATCAGCTCCAGGGTCGTTGTGTCGCGGTGTTCACCGACAACACGACGACCATGTATTATATCAACAAGCAGGGCGGCACCAGATCCTCCTCCCTGTGCCACGAGGCGATACGACTCTGGGACTTTTGTGTAGCCCCACTCCATTCACCTCATGGCTTCCTTCCTCCCCGGAGTACGGAACACGCTGGCGGATCGATTGAGCAGATCCTTCCTGTCACACGAGTGGTCCCTCCGCCCAGACGTCACCCTCTCCATCTTCCGGAGGTGGGGTTATCCCCGGGTGGACCTCTTCGCGTCCAAAGGGAACAGGAAGTGCCAAGCGTTCTGCTCCTTTCAGGGCAGGGAGCCCGGGTCGATAGCGGATGCCTTTCTCATCCAGTGGTCGACCCACCTGTACTATGCGTTTCCCCCATTCCCGTTGGTCCACAGGGTCCTTCTGAAGGTGCGCAGGGACAGGGCTCACGTGATCATGGTAGCCCCGGCATGGCCCAGACAGCACTGGTACCCCATGCTGCTGGACCTGACCATAGCCGACCCAGTTCCCCTGCCCCTTCATCCGGACCTGATTACCCAGGAGCACGGGACCCTCTGTCACCCGGACCTGCAGTCGCTGCACCTAGCGGCGTGGCTCCTGCGTGGCTGACTGGCTCTGAGCTGCGCTGTTCCACGCCGGTGAGGGAGGTGCTCTTGGGCAGCAGGAAGCCGTCCACAAGGGCGACATATTTGGCCAAATGGAAGCGCTTCTCCTTTTGGTGCGTGGAGAAAAATCTCCGCCCTATGGAAGTTTCAGTAGCCGACATCTTAGACTACATTTGGTCCCTCAAAGGGCAAGGTCTGGCCATATCGTCGTTACGAGTCCACCTAGCAGCTATCTCCACCTTTCACCCGGGTGCGGATGGTCGCTCTGTTTTTTCCCACCCGACGGTGTCTAGATTCCTTAAGGGGCTGGAACGTTTATACCCTAACGTCCGTCCCCCTGCTCCAACCTGGGATCTTAACCTGGTGTTGTCCCGGCTCATGGGGCCCCCCTTTGAGCCGTTAGCTACTTGCTCCCTGCTTTACCTCTCTTGGAAGACGGCCTTTCTAGTAGCTATCACCTCAGCTAGACGGGTGTCGGAACTCCGGGCTCTTGTGGTAGACCCCCCATATACGGTCTTCCACAAGGACAAGGTGCAGCTGAGACCACACCCTGCTTTTCTCCCCAAGGTGGTCTCAGCCTTCCACGTCAACCAAGAGATATTCCTCCCAGTTTTTTTCCCGAAACCTCACTCCTCAGGCAGGGAGCAGCAGCTCCACTCGCTTGATGTCCGTAGGGCTCTCGCGTTCTACGTGGAGAGGACTAAGCCCTTCCGCAAATCCCCCCAGCTTTTCGTGGCAGTAGCGGACCGCATGAAAGGGCTTCCTATCTCCTCCCAGAGGTTATCCTCTTGGGTAACGTCCTGCATCAGGACCTGCTATGACTTGGCCCACGTCCCTACGGGCCGTGTGACTGCGCATTCTACCAGGGCGCAGGCGTCGTCGCTGGCTTTCCTTGCCCGTGTGCCCATCCAGGAAATCTGTCGGGCAGCGACCTGGTCATCGGTCCACACCTTTGCTTCCCACTACGCCCTGGTCCAGCAGTCTAGAGAGGATGCGGCCTTCGGATCTGCTGTGCTCCATGCCGCGACTTCTCGCTCCGACCCCACCGCCTAGGTATGGCTTGGGATTCACCTAACTGGAATGGATGTGAGCAATCACTCGAAGAAGAAAAGACGGTTACTCACCTTTGTAACTGTTGTTCTTCGAGATGTGTTGCTCACATCCATTCCACACCCGCCCTCCTTCCCCACTGTCGGAGTCGCCGGCAAGAAGGAACTGAGGAGCGGGTGGGCCGGCAGGGATATATATTGGGCGCCATGGCGGCGCCACTCCAGGGGGCGACCTGCCGGCCCACTGGAGTTGCTAGGGTAAAAAGTTTCCGACGAACGTGCACGCGCGGCGCGCACACCTAACTGGAATGGATGTGAGCAACACATCTCGAAGAACAACAGTTACAAAGGTGAGTAACCGTCTTTTCCTCACCCCATGGCACAGCCCCCAGCCTGGCACCCAGGAGAACCTAACAGTACCCCCCTGGCACAGCCCACCCCTGGCTTGTGCCCCCCCCGCCCAGCCCCGCCATCATCCTGCCCAGCCCACCCCGGTGTCTGCCCCGGGGGGAAACCCATGCTGACCCTGCCGTGCTGCCCCTAGGGAAGAACGACATATTTGGGGAGCCACTGAACCTGTACGCGCGGCCGGGCAAGTCCAACGCGGACGTGCGGGCTCTGACCTACTGCGACCTTCACAAGATCCAGCGGGAGGAGCTGCTGGAGGTGCTGGACATGTACCCCGAGTTCTCTGACCGCTTCTGGGCCAGCCTGGAGATCACCTTCAACCTGCGGGACGTGAGAGCTGGGGGAGAGCTTCGGGGGGCTCAGTGGGGCAGGGGAAGTGGGGGGGTGCCAGGCTGGGGGGAGAGTTCTGGAGGCGCCAGGCCAGGAAGGAGAGCTTCAGGGGGTACTCAGCCATGGCCAGGGGGGAGAGCTCTGGGGTCACTCAGGCTGTGGGGAGGGAGAGCTTTGGGGGTGCTCAGCCAGGGCCAGGGGGGAGAGTTCTGGGGTCACTCAGGCTGTGGGGAGGGAGAGCTTTGGGGGTGCTCAGCCAGGGCCAGGGGGGAGAGTTCTGGGGACGCCAGGCCAGGGAGGAGAGCTTCAAGGGTGCTCAGCCAGGCTGGGGGGAGCTCTGGGGTCACTCAGACAGGATGTGGGGAGGGAGAGCTTCAGGGGTGCTCAGACAGGCTGGGGGGGAAGAGCTTCGGGGGTGCTCAGCCAGGCTGGGGGGAGCTCTGGGGTCACTCAGGCTGTGGGGAGGAAGAGCTTCAGGGGTGCTCAGCCAGGCTCGGAGGGGAGAGCTCTGGGATCACTCAGACAGGCTGTGGGGGGGGGGGGGGAGAGCTTCGAGGGTGCTCAGCCAAGCTGGGGGGGAAGAGCTTCAGGGGTGCTCAGACAGGCTTGGGGGGACTCTGTGGGCTCTCAGCCAGGCTGAGGGGGACAACCCCACCTGCTTCTGACCCCACTGCACCCCCACCCAGCCATCCACCCTGCCCCCAACTAACCACCAGTGTATTCACCCACCCACTGTGCCATCCACCAACCTGTCCCCCACCTACCAGCACCCCCACCCACCTAACCACCAGTGTATCCATTTCCCCCTCTCCGTCCTCCCCAGTTCCTGGCCCGGCTCACGGCTCTCCCTCCTTGCAGACCAACATGATCCCTGGCTCCCCTGGAAGCACCGAGCTGGATGGCGGCTTCAACCGGCTGCGGTGCCACAAACTGTCCTTCCGCCGGCGCACGGACAAGGGTGAGTGGGGGGGGCAGCAAGTACGAGGGGCCGGGGGCCTCCTGCAGCATAGGCTCTGTGCCCTGCTGAGGGCACCAGCCCCTCTCCCAGCACAGGGTCAGTGGCTCTGCCCAGAACACCAGCCCCTACTCCTGGGGGAATTCTGTGCCAAAAAATTAAAAATTCTGTCCGCAATATTTTAAAATTCTTCAAAATTCTGAATATTTTGTCAAAATAACACACTGTAATCACACCAGTTTCAACTATTTTTGGTCATTTATTCCAAAACACCCACCAGCAGGTGTGTCTGTAACAATGCAGACAACAACAAAGATTCAGGAAATGTTTTTTGACAAATAGATTCCTTACTAGGCGTATTCCTACAGAACTGAGCAATAATTCATTTAAACTACAGCACAGAACAGTAAGCAGAGCAAAGGCTGGCGGGAGTCGGCTAATGGAGGAGCTGAGGGAGAGGGAAGGAGCCTGGGTGTGAACTTGGAGGGTTGTTGGGTGTGGGTGAGAAGAGTATGGAACAGGTTTTGGGGAGTGGGGAGGGATTGTTGGGGAGCTTCCCCCTGCAGACCCTGGCTGACCCATAGCCTCTCCCATTCAGTCAGGCACAGCTGCCCCTGTTTCCATGTGTTCCTGTACCCCCATGTGTCCTTGCACCACCTGTCCATATGTGTCCCTCCACCCCCATTTGGACACCCACTCCCCCCATCCCCATGTGCCCCTGTACCCCCTCCCCAACCCAGTGTGTCTCTGTGCCCCCACTCAGCCACTACCTGTCCCTACGTAGCTCTGCACCCCTTCTCCCATCACCATGTGGCCCTGCACCTCCACTCCCATTCAACTCCCACCCCAGGCTGTCCTCCCCCATTAGTCCTTATGAGCCCTTGTCTAACCCCCCCGCCCCAAGCACCCTACACTGGCTGTCTCACCAAAGCATCTGTCTCCTGACCTGGCCTGACTGGCATGGTGAAGAAGGCAGGCTCTTTCTCTTCCCTAGCTGGCCAGGAGCTGCTGCTCGGTTCTAGTGTCACAGTGGCCTCTGGTGGGCAAAAGGCAGAACTGCAGCAACATTTCAGCGGAAGTTTTTTCTGTGCAAAAAATAAAAAATATGCACAGCTAATTAATTAGGCACATGTGCAGTGGCGCAGAATTCCCCAGGAGTAAACCCACATCCCAGCGCAGGCTCCGTGCCCTGCCCAGGGCACAGAAGGCTCCACCTTGGCACTGGACCCCCAGTTGGCTCCCGGCCAGCAGCCAGCGCCCTGCCCAGCCTGGCTCTGCAGTACATTCACTCTCTGTCCCCCACTCCGCAGACCCAGAGAATGCTGGGGAACTGAGGAGTAGCCAGAAGCCACTGAGGACAGGTCGGAACCACCAGGTGCCAGGGGTCCCGGGGGATCAGCCCGACTGGGAGCCCTCCAGCTCACCCTCCAGCGACGAGGGCAAGCGCCCCACGCCCATCACCAGCGCCGGCCAGCTGTCACCCCTCCGCGCCAACGGGGAGCTGCTGATCCAGGGCGATGGGCAGCCCAGTGGCAGCGAGACGTGCAGCCCCCTCTCAGGTGGGACAGGGCATGGCACGAGGACAGGTGCGGTGTGGGGAGCTCCCTGGGACTGGGTGCCTGGGGGGACACCAAGAGGAACATGAGGGACAGCATGGGGGGAGGGGAGGGGCTCCAGGGAACTGGTGCCAGGGGGTGCAGGCTCGTCACAAGCCTGATGGCTGCCTGGGGTGGCTCAGGCCTGCAGGCACCCCCCTCGACCAGTGCCAGGCCATGGCCATGCTGAGCACAGCCGAGCGATGCTGCCATGTGTCTGACCGGCCTGGCCCATGGGCAGCCGGCTGCGCCCAACTGTGAGTGCGGCAGGGACAGTGAGGTCAGGCCTGGGTATGACCTAATACCTGTCTGCCAGTGTATGGGGAGAGCAGGCTACAGCGCCAGGCCCTCCCTTGGCCTCTCAGGCCCATTCCTGGGCACCAACAGTCATGCAGCCTTCCTGCTCTGGGCCCCCCCCATCCCCTGCCCAAAAGTCATTGGCTAATGCTGGGCAAGCAGCCCTCGCACTTCCCCAGAGCCCCTGTGCCGGTGCTGCCCGGGGGAGCCAGCTGAGGTCACTCGATCAGGGTGAACTGCAAACAGAACGGGGCAGACAAACCCCAAACGCTGGTGGATCTTCCAATACTTAGATTTACCAACCAGCACAGAACAGCTCCTGTATTACCTCACTGGTTACTCAGAGTCCAAACCACGCAGTTCCCTTAAAGTACCCAGCCTCAGGCCTCCGTCCAGACACGCCTGTCAAACATATGCTGATGATTCCTGAAAATCTTATCACATCCTATAAAAGAAAAGATTCTTCCAATCCCAAAGGATCAGCCACATGCTCAGGTCCAATTATAACTTAGATCTTACCCACAATACACGCTACAGCCAATTCTTGTTAACTAAACCAAAATGTATTAAAAAAGAAAAGAGAGAGAGAGAGTTGGTTAAAAGATCAATCTACAGACAGACTTGAATTCAATTCTTGAAGTCCAGATACAGAGCAGAGATGATGAGTTTTTATACGCTTCCAGCAACCTTTTGGCCAGAGACAACAATAGGCCTAACTCTCCTTCCAAACATCCTGGCAATTAGCACAGGGTAATTTATCCATTAAACAGTTCAGATACAGGTCACCACAACCTTGAAAGAGACACATAGGCAATAATCCTATTTCCCTCATGCGTCTTCCTAAATGCTAATATTCCTTTTCTGATCTTTGAATTAAAGCTATAGCAATAGACAAGACCTGTTTGCGCACATCCCAAGACCTGAGCAAACACCTTCCCTTCTACCTCTACTAATGCCGGCTGCATCTCAAAGCTCTGTTCATTTACAGATCTTCCTAACCAGTCTCTAAAGTTGGGCCCTGGGTCTGGCCAGTCTGGGAGTGAATTAACTCTTCTTCTTCGAGTGATTGCTCATATCCATTCCAGTTAGGTGTGCGCACGCCACGTGCACGTTCGTCAGAAGATTTTTACCCTAGCAACACTCGGTTGGTCGGCTGGGCGCCTCCTGGAGTGGTGCTGCCATGGCGCCGGATATATACCCCTGCCGACCCAGCCACCCTTCAGTTCCTTCTTACCGCCCGTGTTGGTCGTTGGAACAGTGGAGCATGGCTTAGCTGATCTCCACCTCCCTAGCTACTCGTAGTTTTCTCGTTGTTATTGTGTATATAGTTCAAAATTTTTATACTTGCAGTTAGTTTATTATTTTCTTTAACATAGTTAGTGTATATAGTTAAGAGGGGTTCGGGGATTAGCCCCTTCCCCTCACCCGGTGCCGTGGCTGGGGCCCATGACCGGTTCACCGAGTTTCAAACCGTGCTCAGCCTATCACAAGCCGATGCCGACAGGAGATCCTCACGACTCCTGCCTTAAGTGCCTCGGGGAATCCCACCTCGCATATAAGTGCCGCATTTACAAGGCCTTCAAGCCGCGGACCAAAAAGGAGTGGGACTTTCATCTCAGACAGCTCCTGATGGAGGCAGCTCTTACTCCTCCACCATTGGCACTGAGCGCCGGACAGTCCGCACCGGGGAGGAGTGCATCTTCGGCACCGGAGCGCACCGGTACCGCTAAGGCCCCTCGGCACCAACCATCGCCGGCCCAGATGTCTGCTCGGCACCGCTCCCTCTCCCCGCGGGTAAAAAAACATAAGACTCCTGCGGCTTCTGTGTCCACGCCGCAGTCGGAGCACCCGCCTAAGTCGGACCGCCCGGCACCAACAACTGCCGTGGCACCGACAACTTCAGCACCGTCGATTCCAGTCCCGCAAGAGCCGTCAAATCCGGTGCCTGGCAGCTGCCCGGCACGTGCCGTGGTTGAGCTTACTATTCCCTGCACGCCGGAGACTTTCTCTACGGCGAGGGAACTGATTGCACTGATGGAGTCTGCGCTGCCTCAATCCCCGGCACCGCCGGTGCGGGTTATACAGTCCATAGGCAAGCCTGCCCTACTGAGACCATCCTCCGTCGGCACCGCTGAGAGGCACCGATCACGATCGCAGTCCCACCGGCGTTCTCAGTCCCATCGCGATCTCGGTCCCGACGCCGCTCGCAGTCCCGGTACCGTTCTCCATCTCAGTACCGGTCGCACTCACGGCACCGTTCAAGACCCAGTTCACTGGCTTGGTACTCTCGGTACCGATCAAGCTCGCGGCACCGCTCACGGCACCGCACCTCTCACAGCCGCTCCCGGCGTCGAGCTTCGAGGTCCCGGTCGACCTCCCGGCACCGTTCCGGTCGCAGGTCCCAGTCTCATTCCTGATGCCGGTATAGCGCCCAGTACCGCTCTCCACTGCAGGGTACAGACAGACTACCCAGGGATGGAGACCTTTCTCAGGGGTTTTCAGCTTCTCCTCCGCTGTCCTGTCATGCACCTATGTCATCCCATGCGGACAGTGCTTCCTATGCACAGGACCGTAACTTAGATGTTCCCAGCCGTGTCTTTCAAGAGACTCAGGCTCAAGACCAAGGACCTCATCAGTGGTCCTTCTGGACACCTTGGACATATCACCAAGCCCAAGGTGGACCTCCAGTGCCCTCACGATCCGTACTGTCAGAGCACTGGGTGCTGGAGGCTACTGTTAGCCGCCCCCCTCCTGCAGCTATGGAGGACGCTCCCATTCAGGCACCAGACCCTCAGGTCCCACCGGAGCCGGACGTCGCCCAAGTCCACGAGACAACAGAGGACCTGATTGTGCCTGACCTTTCCTCTTCCTCTTCTCCAGATGAAGCGGTGGCGGGGACGTCCTCCTCGGGCCCTCCTCCAATTGACCTAAGGTCACATCAAGACCTCCTGAGATGGGTGGCTCTGAATATGAACCTCCAGGTGGAGGAGGTTCTGGAGATAGAGGACCCAGTGGTAGATATTTCATCGGCTGACACTCCCACAAGGGTGGCCTTACCATTTATTCGGACGATCCAAGCGAAGGCTGATACCATCTGGCAGCATCCAGCATCTATTCCGCCCATGGCTCGGGGAGTTGAGAGGAAGTACATGATGCCCTCTAAGGTGTACGAGTACCTGTACATACACCCTCCTCCCTGCTCCCTCGTCGTCCAACCGTTTAACGAAAGGGAGCGCCATGGCCAGCAAGCCCCTGCCCCAAAAACAAAGGAGGCTAGGAGCATGGATTTATTGGGGCATAAAATCTACTCTGCTGGGGGCCTCCAACTCAGGGTGGCAAACCAACAAGCCCTGCTTAGCCGCTATAACTATAACACCTGGGCAGCAGTTGAGAAATTCACAGAGCTAGTCCCCCAAGACTCGCATCAAGAGTTTGCGGCCCTTTTGGAGGAAGGAAAGAAGGTGGTGAGAACTTCTCTCCAGGCCTCGTTAGACGCAGCCAACTCCGCGGCCAGAACTCTGGCTGCAGGAATTACCATGAGGCGAATATCGTGGCTTCAGGTGTCAGGCCTTCCACCTGAATTGCAGCATACGATACAGGACTTGCCCTTCGAAGGTCAGGGCCTATTTTCGGAAAATACTGACCCTAGGCTGCAGAGTCTGAAGGCCAATAGGGTGATCATGCGCTCACTCGGGATGCACACACCGCAGACTCAGCGCGGACTCTTCCGGCCCCAGCCTCAGCGCCCTTAACCCTCGCCTAGACAGCGGCAGGACTTCGGCAGGAGGCGTGGCCGAGGCAATCTTAGACGGCAGTCCATACCCCAAGGGGGTCAGAATCATGGCCCCACCAAACCCCCTGCGGGACCTAAACCAAACTTTTGAAGGTGCGCCCGAGGGCGATGTACCAGTTGTTCAACAGGATCCTTTCCCTCCCTTTTGCAACCACCTTTCCTCTTTCCTCCCTGCGTGGACCCAACTAACTTCAGATTGTTGGGTCTTACGCATGGTAGAATTTGGATACCACCTTCAGTTTATTTTGCCCCCCCCCCCACCTCCCATCCTTGTCCCTCTTCAGGGACCCCTCTCACAAGCAAATCCTCTTGCAGGAGGTACGGTCCTCCCTCCTTGCCATGGGAGCTATAGAGGAGGTACCGGAGGACTTGATGGGCAAGGGGTTCTACTCCCGCTGTTTCCTAATCCCCAAGGCGAAGGGAGGTCTCAGACCAATTCTAGACCTGCGGGGACTCAACAAGTTCTTGATAAAGTTGAAGTTCCGCATGGTATCCCTGGGGACCATCATCCCATCCTTGGATCCTGGAGACTGGTATGCCGCCCTCGATATGAAGGACGCATATTTTCACATTGCCATTTATCCTCCACACAGACGGTACCTCAGGTTTGTGGTCAACCGTCAACATTTCCAATTTACGGTCTTTCCGTTTGGCCTCTCCACAGTTCACAAAGTATATGGCCGTAGTCGCCTCCTCTCTCCATCGTCGACGCATACACGTCTTCCCGTATCTCAACGATTGGCTCATTCGCGGGGTCTCCGAGACCCAAGTAACGCGGTACGTCGGCATCGTCAAGGACCTATTCATCTGACTAGGCCTGATGATCAACCTAGAGAAATCTACTCTGGTTCCCACACAAAGAATAGAGTTCATTGGGGCCATTCTGGACTCCAATCTCGCCAGGGTCTGCTTACCACAGCCGCAGTTTCACGCAATGATATCGATTATACAAGGCCTACAAAAATTCCCAACCACTTCAGCTCGAACTTGTCTCGGCCTCCTGGGTCACATGGCTGCCTGCACGTTCGTGACCAAGCACACCAGGCTACGCCTATGTCCCCTTCAAACTTGGCTCTCCTCAGTATACCACCGGGGGAGACACAATGTAGACCTTATCCTCACAGTTCCCCCGAGACTCCTAGGCTTCCTCGACTGGTGGTTGACGCCCTTCCTGGTGTGTGCAGGGATGCCGTTCCATCCGCTCCAGCCTTCTATGGCCCTGACAATGGATGTGTCATCTCTTGGATGGGGTGCTCACCTCGGACATCTTCACACTCAAGGCCTTTGGTCATCTCAGGAGCTGGCCTTGCACATCAATGTCCAAGAGTTGAGAGCAGTCCGCCTTGCATGCCAGGCATTTCAACAGCATCTGCAAGGTCGTTGTGTCTCAGTGTTCACAGACAACACAACGGCCATGTATTACATAAACAAACGGGGGGGACACGGTCCTCCCCCCCTTTGTCAGGAAGCCATTCAACTCTGGGACTTTTGTATAGCCCATTGGATAGACCTGGTAGCCTCCTTTCTCCCAGGGGTTCGGAACATTCTGGCAGATCGACTCAGCAGATCCTTCCGTTCTCACGAGTGGTCGATCCGTCCGGATATTATTCATTCTGTTTTCTGGAAGTGGGGCTTTCCCCACATAGACCTCTTCACTTCCTGTGAGAACAGGAAATGCCAGATGTTCTGCTCCTTCCAAGGTCCGTCCCCGGGCTCGATCTCTGACGCTTTCCTGATACCGTGGACGAGCCAACTGCTTTACACCTTTCCACCGTTCCCGCTGGTTCACAGGGTCTTGCTAAAGCTCCACAGGGACGGAGCTCACTTGATCATGATCGCTCCAGCGTGGCCCAGGCAGCACTGGTACACCATGTTGCTCGACCTGTCGATAGCCAGCCCAATTACCCTGCCTCTTCTCCTAGACCTCATAACTCAGGACCACCCAGACCTGCAGTCCCTTCACCTCAAGGCGTGGCTCCTGCGTGGTTGAGCCAGTCAGAGTTATACTGCTCTGCCTCAGTACAACAAATACTTCTGGATAGCAGGAAACCTTCCACTCGGTCTACGTATCTGGCCAAGTGGAAGCGTTTCTCCTGCTGGTGCGAAACGCAAAATGTTACTCCCACCGAGGTCTCTATCCACACCATGCTGGACTACCTCTGGTCTTTCAAACAGTAGGGATTAGCGGTATCGTCATTGAGGGTGCACTTGGTGGCCATTTCTACCTTCCACCCAGGGAGAGTGGCTGCTCCGTGTTTTCACACCCTATGGTTTCCAGGTTCCTCAAGGGCTTGGAGCCTCTATACCCCCAACTATGCCACCCTGCCCCTACCTGAGACTTCAACCTGGTCTTAACCAGACTTATGTCTCCACCATTCGAGCCGTTAGCAACTTGCTCACTGCTATACCTGTCCTGGAAGACAGTTTTCCTCGTAACCATTACATCGGCCAGACGAGTCTCCGAGCTTCGGGCACTCACGGTGGACCCACCGTATACTGTCTTTCCCAAGGACAAGGTGCAGTTGCGACCACACCCAGCGTTCCTCCCTAAAGTGGTGTCGGCCTTCCATACCAATCAGGACATCTTCCTTCCGGTCTTCTTCCCGAAGCCGCACTCATCACGACGGGAGCAACAGTTGCACTCCCTAGATGTCCGTAGGGAGCTCACATTTTATATCGAACGGACGAAGCCCTTTCGTAAATCGCCCCAACTCTTCATCACAGTGGCAGACCGGATGAAGGGCCTACCTGTCTCCTCCTAGAGGATCTCCTCTTAGGTGACGGCGTGCATCCGCACGTGCTATGACCTGGCTTATGTTCCCTTGGGCCATCTCACTGCACATTCTACCAGGGCTCTGGCTTCATCTGCTGCCTTCCTGGACCATGTACCAATCCAGGAGATATGTCACGCAGCTACCTGGTCCCCGGTCCACACCTTTGATTCTCATTATGCTCTGGTCCAACAGTCTAGAGATGATGCAGCCTTTGGCTCAGCAGTTCTGCACTCTACCACATCTCACTCCGACCCCACCACCTAGGTAAGGCTTGGGAATCATCTAACTGGAATGGATGTGAGCAATCACTCGAAGAAGAAAAGACGGTTACTCACCTTTGTAACTGTTGTTCTTCGAGATGTGTTGCTCATATCCACTCCAAACCCACCCCCCTTCCCCTCTGTCGGAGTAGCCGGCAAGAAGAAACTGAAGGGTGGCTGGGTCGGCAGGGGTATATATCCGGTACCATAGCGGCACCACTCCAGGGGTGACCCGCCGAGTGTTGCTAGGGTAAAAAGTCTTCCGACAAACGTGCACGCAGCGCGCACACACCTAACTGGAATGGATCTGAGCAACACATCTCAAAGAACAACAGTTACAGAGGTGAATAACCCTCTTTTTCTGGCCCTGTCACCTTCCAGTGAGATATTAGATCAGACTCCTAAAGGCGCAGCCCCCTTCCTGGCTCACCCCCTGCTCACCTTGTTAGCCCCCTGCCCTGGCACCCCAGGTCCCTCTGTCCAGCCGGGCAGGGCTCCTGCCCTGTGCCACTGTCACGGAGTCACCAGGCGATGCTCTGGAACTGCTCCCCACAAAGCCAGTCAGGACTTTGGGGAGCCTCCTCTCCCTTGAAACAGACTTGTTCAGGGCAGGAAGCTCACACGTCTTCACCTCCTGGGTCTCTCCTTGGAGCATTCAGCATCCTCTGCCCCTCCGTGCGCTTCCCACAGCGAGCCCGCCCCAGCGGGGTCCTGAGGAAGCCACAGGGTCCTGCACCCCCACTTCGCAGTCAGACCTGACTCTCAGCCAGCCAGTAACACAGAGGTTTATTCGATGACAGGAACAGGGTCTAAAACAGAGCTTGTAGATACAGCGAACCGGACCCCTCAGCCGGGTCCATTCTTTGGGGCAGTGAGCCAGACCCCCATGTCTGCACTTCACTCCTCGTCTCCAGCCAGCCCCAAACTGAACCCCCCGCCCAGCCCCTCCTCTCTGCTCAGCCCCTTTCCTGGGCCAGGAGGTCACCTGACCTCTTTGTTCTCCCCCATCTTTAGCATCCCCTTGCAGGGAGGAAGGGCCTGGCCATTAGTTGCCCGGAGACAGAGGGTCGGCCAGGAACTGAGGCACCGACACAGTATTCAGAGAAAACATTAAGAACATTCCCAGTTCGTCACATCTCTCCCCCCTTCGAGACCGAACTGAGCGAGGTCACTCCAGCCAGTGACCTGGGGAAGTTCGAACCCACCAACGTTCCCATGGACGCCCCAGCATCTCTCCCATTCCTTGGTTTGAGTTACACCAGGACAGTCCAGTTTTGCGCCCTCCCTTAGGTCGGGTGTGCTTGATGGCACTCGCAGGCCGCATGTGGGAAGGTTTATGTGGACTTTGCCCTTTTGCCACCCCAATACCCCTGGGGTTCAATCTGGGACGGAGTCTTCTCCCAGCACTCTTGGCTGCGGTTCAGGCTCTCTTGGTTAAGAGCCCCCACCTTGGCCTTGGCCAGCTCTGGGCTTGGGCAGCCGCTCCCCACCTTGTGGCCCAGACACAACACCTCTGCCGTCCCCCCTTACACTTTCCAGCTTTTACCGTCAGTCTCACCTCCTTGAGGCAGCCCAGCCCGCTCTTCACCTGGGACACCTGTTCCTCCCAGGTCTGGCTAAAGATTCACATTATCAGTGTCTGCCAGGGCCAAGTTCTCCATCCCCCCAGCTTGTCTAGAATCTCCCCAGGCCTAGGCATGGGGCCGGCATTGGACACTGTGATGGCTTAAAGCTTCTGATGGTCCCCACAGAACTAGATCATCCTGTCTTCCTGGGGGACCAGCCCCATGGATGAGGCCCATGGGCTGTTGAATGGCTGGATCACATCTAAAGGCAGCATGTCCTTGACCTCTCTCTCCAGGTTCTGGGCTGCTTTCCCAGTGACTCTGAACGGGGAACACCTGATGGGGAGATTGGCTCACACTTCAGGGAAGAGATCCCCCAAGGGGTCCTCCCCCTTCTCCTCCCAATCCTCCCCTTCCTGATCCAGGGGTCCCCTCACTCTCCTCCCATCCAGCAGCTCGAACGGGAAGAACCCTGTGGATTCCTGGGGCACCACCAGCTGCCTCCCGATTCCCCCCACTTCTACTTCCCCTTGGGGAGCCCATTCCCAGTACAGGAATCCCTCCTCCTGCAGGACTCTGTCCCTGCAGCCTTCCCCAAGGGGGTTTGCAGCGCTGTGGCCAGCAAGTTCCCTCAGCTTCTCCAAGGAAGGATCCCTCTGCAGCTCGGTCTGGGATTCAGCTGCTGGGGAAGGGAGTGGGACCTGCTCCCTCTTGCTGGCTGGGCCTGGGGTCACAGCCCCCCTGAGCCCTGTCCCTGGTAGCTCCCTCCCTGCGGTGTAATCACTTCCCAGCAGCACGTCTGGACCAGGCAAACCTGGTTGGCAGCCGACCTGCCCTGCCCGGGTGTCCCCCCACTCAGCTGGGGTCTCAGCTCCCCCCGTGCTCAGCGCTGCCCTTGCTGTCCCAGTGGGGGCAGGCAGCGAGCTCTCTGCTCTGATCCCAGCATCAGAGCCAGCGTGAGCCCCCTCTCCTCTCCTGTGTGCAGGGGGGCGGGGAGCATCTCTCCCTCCCACTCAGCCCCAGGGGGCTGGTTACAGGTAGGCAGGTATCCTGAGCCCAGCAGCCCCTCCCCCCTGCCAGCCAGGTCATTTGCATTTTCACTGACCATTTCCATCCTAGCCAATTGGTTCCCTGGATTTGAATGCAAACCCTCGGCCGTTACAGGAGCGAGGCCTGGATCCTGTCCCATGGGGAGACAGTCACCCCCCAACAGGGCCTCCCAGCCGATATCCTGGAGAACCCCAACTACCAGCCAGCCTGACCCCTCCTGGGTCTGCACAGGGATCCGGGACATAGGCAGGGCAAGGGGCTTCACCCCGGGGACCATCACCCAGGTCCCACAGCCCCTCAGCATCTGCAGCTGCAACACCACAGTTCTCTCTGTCCCAGGGGTCTTGCCACCCCAGGCGTGTCTCCCCACTGACCACCACCTTCTACTCCCACTGGGGGTCAAGAGGCCTGAGCCCAGGAGACTCCACGCAGACATATAGGCCGGGGCCAGGAGTGGGAGCCTGTCCACCACCCCACCCATCTGGCTGACAGCGGCTATGGCCTTGGGACCCAGCAAGGAAGCTAGATACCGGGGCTTTTCCGCAGGGTTCCCCTGGGTCAAATCACCCACCGGCTCGAAGGCAGTACAGTGGGTACCCACATCCCTCCCTCCTTAACCAGGCACAGCAATTTAGTGTTGAGGTTCCCTGCGGAACTGGCAGCCTGGGGTCTATCCCCACTGACCCCTGGGCAGCCCCCTATCTCTCTCTGCTCCACCATCGCCAGTCCATGCTGCTGCTGCTTCTGCAGCTTTTCCTCAGCCTCTTGCTGTCTCTCATGGTCCTCTCGCTCTCTCGGGCTCTGCTCCCATCCCATCTGTCTCCGATTCCCTGATGGGGAACCCAATCGTGAAGACCCTCATCTGGTTGGGGACCAGATTCTCGGGGATGCCTGGCTGCTGCTCCAGCTGCTCCCAGATCCTCTTGTAGCCCCATCTGGGCCAGGAATCTGCTCCTCAGAGCGGTCCTTCTCCTCCAACTGTACGATTAACTGTGCCTTGGTGAACGTCCCCATGCGTATCCCTCTCTTTGTGCACAGGATCACAATGTCCTTCTCAAGGAGATGGTGATAGGCCATCACTTCACCGTTCCCAAGTGGCTCTGGACTCACAGGCCTGTGTGCTCTTGGCGCCCCCATGGTTTCCAGGAAGAACCCCTGGTGTGCCAGCCCTTCTCGTGCTCACCACCTCTTTGCCAGGGTCGAGCTGCAGACTCCTCCGCCCCTGGGACTGTTCCAGCAATCCCCAGGGGAACCCTGCTACTGCAAAAATCCTTCTCTCTCCCAGGGTCGAGCAGCAAGCTCCTCCGCCCCTGAAACTGCTCACTGCAGTACTCCAGGGGACCCCATTACTCCAACAGTCCTTCTCGCTGGTCACACACTCCCAGAGGTTAACTGCCCCCTGAAACCGTACCTCTCTGAGCCTTCAGCACGCCTGGTCCTCACTATCCCACCTTTGTTTTACTGCTCCCCAGTCACTTACTGCAAGCAGCGCCATTCACGGGGTGCAGTACATCCCACCACTACCACCAGTTGTCACGGAGTCACCAGGCGATGCTCTGGAACTGCTCCCCACCAAGCCAGGCAGGACTTTGGGGAGCCTCCTCTCCCTTGGAGCAGACTTGTTCAGGGCAAGAAGATCACACGGCATCACCTCCTGGGTCTCTGCTTGGACCATTCAGCATCCTCTGCCCCTCCGTGCGCTTCCCACAGCGAGTCCACCCCAGCGGGGTCCTGGGGGAACCACCGGGTCCTGCACCCCCACTTTGCAGTCAGACGTGACTCTCAGCCAGCCAGTAACACAGAGGTTTATTTGATGACAGGAACAGGGTCTAAAACAGAGCTTGTAGATACAGCGAACCGGACCCCTCAGCCGGGTCCAATCTGGGGGTCAGTGAGCCAGACCCCCACGTCTGCACTTCACTCCTCATCCCCAGCCAGCTCCAGACTGAACCCCCCTCCAGCCCCTCCTCTCTGCTCAGCCCCTTTCCCAGGCCAGGAGGCCCCTGAGCTCTCTGTCTCCCCCACCTTAGGATCCCCTTGCGGGGGGAAGGGCCTGGCCATTAGTTGCCAGGTGACAGTGGGTCGGCCAGGAACTGAGGCAGCGCCCCCCCCCCCCCAGTATTCAGAGGGACCATTAAGAACATGCCCAGTTCCTCACAGCCACCTGCTCCCCTCTGCCGGGCCAGGGGCTCAGGCTGGCGGGTGCCCTGGGTGCCTGCGCCCCTCCCCTGACAGCCCGTTGTGCAGAGCAAGTCCAACCTCAGGGGCCCTTTGCCAGCTGGCCCCGACCCCGGCCCCGGCCCCATGACATCAGCAGCCCGGGGATGAGACACCCCGACATCGGCACTCGTGCAGCCCCCCCGCCCACAGTCCTCACAGGCCCCATGGCACTAGCGGGGGAGGGTCCCATATGTATGGTGGGGGTGAGAAAAGGCCTGGCACGGGACGGTGACAGGCCCCATGTGGACAGTGCAGGGTGAGGGCCCCACAGGGACAGTGGGGGAGGGGTGCGGGCCCAACAGGGACACCGGGGGAGGGGTGCGGGCCCCACAGGGACAGCGGGGGAGGGGTGCAGACCCCACAGGGACAGTGGGGGGTGCGGGCCCCACAGGGACAGCGGGGGAGGGGTGCGGGCCCCACAGGGACAGTGGGGGGTGCGGGCCCCACAGGGACAGCGGGGGAGGGGTGCGGGCCCCACAGGGACAGTGGGGGGTGCGGGCCCCACAGAGACAGCGGGGGAGGGATGTGGGCTCCACAGGTTGCGGTGAGTCCCTTGGGCCCGATGCCAGTCGAGCCCCACCTGAGGTCTGTGTCTCAGAGCTCAGCAGCCCTCGGGCACAGCCCTGACCCATCTCTCCCTTCCCCTCAGGGGCCTTCTCGGGGGTATCCAACATCTTCAGTTTCTGGGGCGAGAGCCGGGAGCAGAGGTACCAGGAGCTGCCCCGCTGCACCGTCCCTGGCCACGCCGGCCTCAGCATGGCCCTGCCCCCCCGGGCCCGCTGGCCCCACGCCGAGGTGGAGAGCCGGCTGGACCAGCTGCAGCAGCAGCTCAACAGGTAGCTGGGGGGGGTCTTATACCGGGCAGCTGCCTGAGCGGGGAGTGCGGGGAGCAGGAGGGGGGGACATGGCAGGGGAAGGCCCTGGGGGGCAGGTGAGGGGAGGTGAGGACTGTCACAGAGTCCCCGGGCGATGCTCTGGAACTGCTCCCCACCAAGCCAGGCAGGACTTTGGGGAGCCTCCTCTCCCTTGGAGCAGACTTGTTCAGGGCAAGAAGCTCACACGTCTTCACCTCCTGGGTCTCTCCTTGGAGCATTCAGCATCCTCTGCCCCTCCGTGCGCTTCCCACGGCGAGTCCACCCCAGCGGGGTCCTGGGGAAGCCAACGGGTCCTGCAACCCCACTTTGCAGTCAGACGTGACTCTCAGCCAGCCAGTAAAACAGAGGTTTATTCGATGACAGGAACAGGGTCTAAAACAGAGCTTGTAGGTACAGCGAACCAGACCCCTCGGCCGGGTCCATTCTGTGGGGCAGTGAGCCAGACCCCCAGGTCTGCCCTCCCCCCTTGACCCCAGCCAACTCCAGACTAACCACCCCCCCCCGCCCCTCCTCTCTGCTCAGCTCCTTTCCCGGGCCAGGAGGTCACCTGATCTCTTTGTCTCCAACACCTTCAGTTGGCACCTTTGCAGGGGAGGGGCCCAGGCCATCAGTTTCTAGGAGACCGAGTGCCAGGCATTTAGGTGCACTGGCCCTTTGCTCTGTAGCAACCACACACCCTTATCCCACCACCTGGATACTTAAGAACTGCAGAGGGGACACTGAGGCCTTGGCTACACTCACACTTTACAGCACTGCAACTGGGGTGTGAAAAAACACCCTGCTAGATACAGCGCTGTAAAGTGTCAGTGTAATCAGGGCGGCAGCGCTGGGAGCACGGCTCCCAGCGCTGCACGCTACACCCGTAAGGGATGTGGTTTACATGCAGAGCTGGGAGAGCTCTCTCCCAGCGCTGCCGCTCCGACTACACTCACACTTCAAAGCACTGCCGGGGCAGCGCTTTGAAATTCCAAATGTAGCCATACCCTGAGGCACCAACACAGTATTCAGAGGGAACATTAAGAACATTCCCAGTTCCTCACATCTCTCCCCCCTTCGAGACCGAACTGAGCAAGGTCACTCCAGCCAGTGGCCTGGGGAAGTTCGAACCCACCAACGTTCCCATGGATGCCCCAGCATCTCTCCCATTCCTTGGTGTGAGTTACACCAGGGCAGTCCAGTCTCACGCCCTCCCTTAGGTCGGGTGTGCTTGATGGCACTTGCAGGCCGCATGTGGGAAGGTTTTTGCAGCCTGAACCCTTTTGCCACCCCAATACCCCTGGGGTTCAAACTGGGACGGGGTCTTCTCCCAGCCCTCTGGGCTGCGATTCGGGCTCTCTTGGTAAAGAGCCCCCATCTTGGCCTTGGCCAGCTCTGGGCTTGGGCAGCCACTCCCCACCTTGTGACCCAGACACAACACCTTTGCCGTCCCCACCTTACACTTCCCAGCTTTTACCGTCAGTCTCACCTCCTTGAGGCAGCCCAGCCCGCTCTTCACCTGGGACACCTGTTCCTCCCAGGTCTGGCTAAAGATGCACATGTTATCAGTGTCTGCCAGGGCCAAGTTCTCCATCCCCCTCAGCTTGTCTAGAATCTCCCCAGGCCTAGGCATGGGGTCGGCATCGGACACCGTGATGGCTTTAAGCTTCCGAAGGTCCCTACTAAACCAGATCATCCGGTGAGGCCCATGGGCTGTAAAACGGCTGGATCCCATCTAAAGCCAGCAGGTCCTTGACCTCTCTCTCCAGGTTCTGGGCTGCTTTCCCAGTGACTCTGAACGGGGAACACCTGATGAGGAGATTGGCTCCCACCTCAGGGAAGAGATCCCTCAGGGGGTCTTCCCCCTTCTCCTCCCAATCCTCCCCTTTCAGGTCCAGGGGTCCCCTCACTCTCCTCCCATCCAGCAGCTCAAATGGGATGAACCCTGTGGATTCCTGGGGCACCACCAGCTGCCTCGCGATTCCCCCCACTTCTACTTCCCCTTGGGGAGCCCATTCCCGGTACAGGAATCCCTTCTCCGCAGGACTCTGTCCCTGCAGCCTTCCCCAAGGGGGTTTGCAGCGCTGTGGCCAGCAAGTTCCCTCAGCTTCTCCAAGGAGGGATCCCTCTGCAGCTCGGTCTGGGATTCAGCTGCTGGGGAAGGGAGTGGGATCTGCTCCCTCTCGCTGGCTGGTCCTGGGGTCACAGCCCCCCTGAGCCCTGTCCCTGGTAGCTCCCTCTCTGCTGTGTAATCACTTCCCAGCAGCACGTCTGGACCAGGCAAACCTGGTTAGCAGCCGACCTGCCCTGCCTGGGTGTCCCCCCACTCAGCTGGGGTCTCAGCTCCCCCCGTGCTCAGCACTGCCCTTGCAGTCCCAGTGGGGGCAGGCAGCGAACTCTCTGCTCTGGTCACAGCATCAAAGCCAGCGTGGATCCTGTCCCAAGGAGACACAGTCACCCCCCAACAGGGCCTCCCAGCCGATATCCTGGAGAATCGCAACAACCAGCCAGCCCGACCCCTCCTTGGTCTGTACAGGGATCCGAGCCAAATGCAGGGCGAGGGGCTTCACCCCAGGGACCTTTACCCAGGTCCCACAGTCCCTCAGCATCTGGGGCTGCACCACCACAGTTCCCTCTGTCCCAGGATCTCGCCACCCCAGGCATGTTTCCCCACTGACCCCTGGGCAGCCCCCTATGTCTCTCCGCTCCACCATCGCCAGTCCATGCTGCTGCTGCTTCTCCTGCAGCTTTTCCTCCGGCTCTTGGTCTCTGTCACGATCCTCTCTCTCTCTCGGACTCTGCTCCCATCCCATCCGTCTCCAATCTCCTGATGGGGAATCCAATTGTGAAGACCCTCATCTGGTTGGGGACCAGATTCTCGGGGATGCCTGGCTGCTGCTCCAGCTGCTCCCAGATCCTCTTGTAGCCCCATCTGGGCCAGGAATCTGCTCCTCAGAGCGGTCCTCCTCCTCCAACTGCACGATTAACTGTGCCTTGGTGAACTTCCCCATGCGTAACCCTCTCTTTGTGCACAGGATCACAATGTCCTTCTCAAGGAGATGGTGATAGGCCATCACTTCACCGTTCCCAAGTGGCTCTGGACTCACAGGCCTGTGTGCTCTTGGCTCCCCCATGGTTTCCAGGAAGAACCCCTGGTGTGCCAGCCCTTCTCGTGATCACCACCTCTTTGCCAGGGTCGAGCTGCAGACTCCTCCACCCCTGGGACTGCTCCTGCAATCCCCAGGGGAACCGTGCTACTGCAAAAATCCTTCTCTCTCCCAGGGTCGAGCGGCAAGCTCCTCCACCGCGAGACTGCTCGCTGCAGTCCTCAGGGGGACCCCGTTACTCCAACAGTCCTTCTCGCTGGTCACACACTTCCAGAGGTTAACTGCCCCCTGAAACCGTCCCTCTCTGAGCCTTCAGCACGCCTGGTCCTCATTATCCCTCCTTTGTTTTACTGCTCCCCAGTCACTTACTGCAAGCAGCGCCATTCACGGGGTGCAGTACATCCCACCGCTGCCACCAGTTGTCACGGAGTCACTGGGTGATGCTCTGGAACTGCTCCCCACCAAGCCAGTCAGGACTTTGGGGAGCCTCCTCTCCCTCGGAGCAGACTTGTTCAGGGCAAGAAGCTCACACGTCTTCACCTCCTGGGTCTCTCCTTGGAGCATTCAGCATCCTCTGCCCCTCCGTGCGCTTCCCACAGCGAGCCCACCCCAGCAGGGTCCTGGGGAAGCCACAGGGTCCTGCACCCCTACTTTGCAGTCAGATGTGACTCTCAGCTAGCCAGTAACACAGAGGTTTATTCGATGACAGGAACATGGGCTACAACAGAGTTTGTAGGTACAGCGAACTGGACCCCTCGGCTGGGTCCATTGTGGGGGTCAGTGAGCCAGACCCCCACGTCTGCTCTTCACACCTTGTCCCCAGCCAGCTTCAGACTAACAACCCCGTCCAGACCCTCCTCTTTGCAGGGGAGGGGTCCAGGCCATCAGTTTCTAGGAGACCGAGTGCCAGGCATTTAGGTGCACTGGCCCTTTGCTCTGTAGCAATCACACATCCTTATCCCACCACCTGGATACTTAAGAACTGCAGAGGGGACACTGAGGCACCAACACAGTATTCAGAGAAAACATTAAGAACAGTCCCAGTTCCTCACATCTCTCCCCCCTTCGAGATCAGACTGAGCCAGGTCACTCCAGCCAGTGACCTGGGGAAGTTCGAACCCATCAACGTTCCCATAGATGCCCCAGCATCTCTCCCATTCCTTGGTGTGAGTTACACCAGGACAGTCCAGTCTCACGCCCTCCCTTAGGTCGGGTGTGCTTGATGGCACTCGCAGGCCGCATGTGGGAAGGTTTATGCGGACATGCCAGGGAAAGATCCTGAGGGGGGGGCAAGTGAGGGGGTGGGGACATGGCAGGGAAAGGTACCAGGGGGGCAGGTGTGGGGGGACATTGCAAGGAAAGGACCCGGGGGGAAGGTGGGGGAGTGGGGACATGGCAGAGAAAGGCCCCAGGGGGCAGGTGGGGGGCTGGGACATGGCAGGGAAAGGCCCCGGGGGGCAGGAGGGGGGGTTTGGGACATGGCAGGGAAAGGCCCTGGGGGGCAGGTGTGGGGGGACATTGCAAGGAAAGGCCCCGGGGGGAAGGTGGGGGAGTGGGGACATGGCAGAGAAAGGCCCCAGGGGGCAGGTGTGGGGGGACATTGCAAGGAAAGGCCCAGGGGGGAAGGTGGGGGAGTGGGGACATGGCAGAGAAAGGCCCCGGGGGGCAGGTGGGGGGCTGGGACATGGCAGGGAAAGGCCTCGGGGGGCAGGTGGGGGGGGTTGGGGACATGGCAGGGAAAGGCCCCGGAGGGCAGGTGAGGGGGGGGTTTGGGGACATGGCAGGGAAAGGCCCCGGGGGGCAGGTGGTGGGGTTGGGACATGGCAGGGAAAGGCCCCGGGGGGCAGGTGGGTGGGGGGTTGGGACATGGCAGGGAAAGGCCCTGGGGGGCAGGTGGGGGGGGTTAGGACATGGCAGGGAAAGGCCCTGGGGGGCAGGTGGGGGGGGTTGGGACATAGCAGGGAAAGGCCCCGAGGGGTAGGTGGGGGGGGTTGGGACATGGCAGGGAAAGGCCCTGGGGGGTAGGTGGGGTGGGGGGTTGGGACATGGCAAGGAAAGGCCCTGGGAGGCAGGTGGGGGGGTTGGGACATGGCAGGGAAAGGCCCTGGGGGGCAGGTGGGGGGCGTTAGGACATGGCAGGGAAAGGCCCTGCGGGGTAGGTGGGGGGGGGTTGGGACATGGCAGGGAAAGGCCCTGCGGGGTAAGTGCGGGGGGTTGGGACATGGCAGGGAAAGGCCCCAGAGGACAGGTGAGGGGGGCACATGGCAGGGAAAGGCCCCGGAGGGGCCCCCTAGAAGCCCCCCAGTTCCAGCCCTCAGGCCTGGCCAGGTGCCGGCGGGGCTGGGGGCTCCTGCCGGCCGAGGCGTTGCCGAGCGGTGGTAGGGTGATGCCCGGGGGCGTCTCTGGTGTGTGGCAGGGTCCCTGGGCTGGAGGGGGGGCACCCCGGCCCCCCCCTCCGGCTCACCCCCCCTCTCCCGGCAGGCTGGAGACCCGCATGGCCGCCGACGTGGGCGCCATCATGCAGCTGCTGCAGCGGCAGGTTGGGCTGGTGCCGCCGGCCTATAGCACCGTGTCGTCGCCGCTCCCCGGCCCGAAGCGCCCCCCACCGCCCGTCCTGCCCATCACCCCCCTCCAGCCCTGCCCCCAGGTGAGCCCCCCCGTGCAGCGTCGGTCTGGCACACCCCCTGCGGCCAACCACCGAGGGACACCGGCCGGGGCTCTGCCCCCGGGGACGTGGGGCGGGGCGGGATCCCAGCCGAGATCCCTGGGGCACATTGGGCCCTTCTTCGCCGGCGCTCCTCACTCCCGACCCGCAGCCCCTGCCAGCCCAGCCCTGCCCCTCTGCAGTGCCCGCGGCTCGGTGAGTTCTGGGCTGCGCTCGGTCGTGGTGTTTTCTGCCCGGTTCCCTGGCTGACAGCATCTCACCCCCGGCAGGTTCTGTGTTACCCGGCGCCGTTCCCATCCCCGCAGCCGCCCAGCCCAGCACTGCCCTGCGAGCCGCCCCTCCCCGCGGAGGTGGTGCTGCTGGTGGAGCCGTCGCCCACACCCCCCCGGCGCCGCTCCCTCCCCGGACAGCTGGCCCAGACGCCGGACTCAGAGACCCTACAGAGACACTGCTCCGACCCGGGCAGTTAATCGGCAGGACGGGGCCGGGGCTGGGGCACAGAGCCCTGCACAGGGTGGCCAGGGCCTCAGGGCTGCTGCCCCCTCCCCGCCCCCAGGGACAACTGTGCTGCCAGGCTGAGGGCCTGGCCGCACGCTAGCCAAGCGGGACCCACGGCCGAGCCCACGCTGCCAGGACGTTAGCCGGCCTAACGGATCCGGGACGGGACCCGCGCGCCCGGCGCTGCCCAGAGACTGGTACGAAGAAGCAGCCTGGCCGGGGACGGACCCGCAGCCCGGGACCCTGGAACTACCATGGGGCGGGACCAAGAGCGCAGTCCCCGCGGCCAGGGCTGGCCCCCATGGGTGCCAGGCGGGCGGGCCAAAGGGCTGAGCAGGCCGGGGGCCCAGGTCTCACCTGCCTGGCTGCCCCGTGGGTGCCTTGCTATGAGCACGCGTGTGCGCCGCTGGCGGAGGGGTGTGGAATGGGTCGGTGGGTGCGCGGCTGTGTTCTCTGTGTGTGTGTGTGTGTGTGCGGCTGTGTTCTGTGTGTGCCCAGCTCTGTTCTGTGTGTGTGGCTGTGCGCGGCTGTGTTCTGTGTGTGTGGCCGTGTGTGTGTGTGTGTGTGTGTGTATGCGCAGCTGTGTTCTGTGTGTGTGTGTGTGTGTGTGTGCGCGCACGCGGCTGTGTTCTGTGTGTGTGTGTGTGCGCGGCTGTGTTCTGTGTGTGCCCAGCTCTGTTCTGTGTGTGTGGCTGTGCGTGGCTGTGTTCTGTGTGTATGTGTTTGTGTGTATGCGCAGCTGTGTTCTCTGGGTGTGTCTGGGTGTGTGCGGCTGTGTTCTGTGTGTGTCTGTGTGTGCCCAGCTCTGTTCTGTGTGTGGGGCTGTGCGCGGCTGTGTTCTGTGTGTGTGTCTGTGTGTGTGTGTGTGTGTGTGTGTGTATGCGCAGCTGTGTTCTGTATGTGTGTGTGTGTGTGTGTGCGCGCGCGGCTGTGTTCTGTGTGTCTGTGTGTGTGTGTGTGCGCGGCTGTGTTCTGTGTGTGCCCAGCTCTGTTCTGTGTGTGTGGCTGTGCGTGGCTGTGTTCTGTGTGTATGTGTTTGTGTGTACGCGCAGCTGTGTTCTCTGGGTGTGTCTGGGTGTGTGCGGCTGTGTTCTGTGTGTGTGTCTGGGTGTGCCCAGCTCTGTTCTCTGTGTGTGGCTGTGCGCAGCTGTGTTCTCTGTGTGTGGCTGTGTGTGTGTGGCTGTGCACAGCTGTGTTCTGTGTGTGTGTGTGTGTGTGTGTGTGTGTGTGTGTGTGTGTGTGTGTGTGTGTGCAGCTGTGTTCTGTGTGTGTGGCTGTGCACGGCTCTGTTCTCTGCATGTGGCTGTGTGTGCGTGTGGCTGTGCGTGTGTGGCTGTGCACAGCTGTGTTCTCTGTGTGTGTGTGCGCACGGCTGTATTGTGTGTGTGTGTGTGCGTGTGTGTGCGCGCAGCTGTGTTCTGTGTGTGGCTGTGCGCAGCTGTGGTCTGTCTGTGTGTCTGTGTGTGTGTGCGGCTGTGTTCTGTGTGTGTGGCTGTGCGCGGCTGTGTTGTGTGTGTGTGTATTCTGTGTGTGCACAGTTGTGTTCTGTGTAGCTGTGTGTGTGTGGCTGTGTTCTGTGTGTGTGGCTGTGTGTGCATGGCTGTGTTTGTGTGTGTGTGTGTGTGTGCATGCAGCTGTGTTCTGTGTGTCTGTGTGTCTGTGTGTGCACAGTTGTGTTCTGTGTATGTGTCTGTGTGTGCGTGCACACAGCCCTGTTCCCTGCGGGAGAGCCCTGTTCTCTGTGTCTGTGTGTGTCCCTGTTCCCTGGGGGGGGCTGTTGTGTGTGTGTGTGTGTGTCTATAGATAGATGTCCCTCTGCTGTTTGGAGTGGGGGAGGCTTTTCCCTGTAGCTGGGGAGGGGGGCAGCTGGGTCACTGTGTGTGTGTCTGGGCCCTGCTCACTGGATGTGTGTGTTTGGGGGTGGGGTGGGGTGGCTGTTCCCTGGATATGTGTCTGGCGGAGATTGTTTCCCCTCTGTGTGTGTGTGTGTCTGGGGGGGGGAGTGTTCCCTGTGTGTGTCTGTGGGGAGGGGGGGGTGTTCCCTGTGTGTGTATGTGTCTGGGGGGGGTTCCCTGTGTGTGTGTGTCTATGGGAGGGGCTGTTCCCTGTGTGTGTCTATGGGGGCACTCCCAATGTGTGTGTGTGTGTGTGTGTGTGTGTCTCGGGGGGGTTCCCTGTGTGTGTCTATGGGGGCACTCCCAGTGTGTGTGTTTGGGGGGGTTCCCTGTGTGTGTCTGGGGGGCCCCGTTCCCTGTGGGGGTGCAGCGCACAAGGCTGGCCCTGCTGTGGGGGGAGGGACTGGCAGGGCCATGGGCTGCTCCCCATCCCTGTTGACAAGGTGGCCCCTGCCCACGGACCCGTCTCCTGCTAGTGCCCCCCCTGCACCCCCTCTGGGCTGCTGCTCCCCAGCTGTGGCAGGTACCGCCCCGAACCCGCCGGGGGGCAGCTCCAGGGAGGGTGGGGGGAGCAGCCCAGCCTGGGGCCGACCCGCCGGCAGCTCCATGTGGCGAGTGCATCCTCGTGCCGTGTCCTGTAACGGGCGCTGCCCGGTCTGTGCCCCCCCCCCCCCCACGGCCCCGCATGGCGCCTTCACGCGACCCGCCCCCAGCGCTCCAATAAACCAGCCGACCACGCCTCCCTCTGCCTCTGCCTGGGGGGGCACCACGGAAACGCGCCGGCCTGGGTGGGGGGCAGCCCTGGGATGCGGCTCGCATGGGGGTCCAGCCCTGGGACGTGGGGCAGGGGGGGTACTGCCATGGGACTCGGCTCACGGGGGGTCCAGCCCTGAGACACAGCTCGGGCGAGAGCGGGAGGGTTCAGCCCTGGGACGCAGCTCAAGGGGGATGGGGGGGTACTGCCATGGGACTCGGCTCACGGGGGGTCCAGCCCTGAGACACAGCTCGGGCGAGAGCGGGAGGGTTCAGCCCTGGGATGCAGCTCAAGGGGGATGGGGGGGTACTGCCGTGGGACTCGGCTCACGGGGGGTCCAGCCCTGAGACACAGCTCGGGCGAGGGCGAGAGGGTTCAGCCCTGGGACGCAGCTCAAGGGGGATGGGGGGGGTCCAGCCCTGGGACGCGGGATGGGGGACTGGGGGGGGATCCAACACTGCGACAGGGCTCGGGGGAGGGGGGGCGGCAGGGTGCAGTCCTGGGACGCGGCTCAGGGGGGACAGGGGGTCCAGCGCTGGGACCGGGGGGATGAGGGCGGGTCCAGCCCTGGGACGCGGCTCTGCCAGGGGGTGGGGCAGGGCCGGTCACTACAAGCACCAGCTTGTCAGGAAATGATGTCCAGGGCTCCTGCAGCCCAGCACCCCCTGGTGTGTCCCCCCCTTTGCTCCCCTATTCCCCCCCCCCGCTGTCTGCACCTGCTGCCCCCCCATTGAGTCCTGCCAGTGTTGGGGGCCCCGGCGCAGCCCCTGTCCTGCTCTGTGAGGTGTGCGAGGCCTGGGGATGGAACCCAGCACTGCAGCAGCTGGTTGTGCCCGGGGTGCCACACCGGCCCAAGAGCCCCGCTCAGCCCCCCAATGCCTGCGGACACGGTGCCCCCCTTGCTCCCCATACGGACACCCCCCACACCCGCAGACACAGCCCCCCCACCCTCCCAATGCCTACAGACACACAGCCCCCCTCAGCCCCCCAACGCCTGCAGACACAAAGCCCCCCCACCCTCCACACACTTGCAGACACAGTCCCCCACTGCCTGCAGACACGGTGCTCCCCAGCTCCCCATACGGACACCCCTCCACATCCACAGACACAGCCCCCCACGCCCGCAGACACACAGCCCCCCAGTGCCCCTCATTGCCTGCAGACATGGTGTTCCCCCAGCTCCCCATACGGACACACCCAGCGCCCGGCTCACAGAGCCACCACCCGCTGACACACACCCGCCCCCCACGCCTGCAGCACAGCCCCTCAGAACTCCCCACATTCCGCCCGGGGGCCTGCAGCCCCGACAGCCCCACTGACACCCCTGGCTGGGAAAGACACGTGTATTTACCGACTACAGTCCCGTTGGCGAGGGGCTGACCCCTTCATTCTGCGTCCCCCCACCTCTGTGCCCCCCCAGGCCCAGCTCTCTGGGGGCGACCCCCGGGGGCTAGCAGCTGCCGAGCTGCCCTGGCCCCAGCCAGCCAGAGCAGAGCCCGGGGCCCCTTCGCCAGTGATGCCCGCAGGCCCCGGTAGGGCCTGGCTCACTCCTGCCCGTAGGTGCCGTTGTAGGTGAAGGGCTCGGCGGAGACGCAGGGCCCCGGGCTGGCGGGCGTCCAGCGCTGGATAGCCACATGGGCGAAGGCTGGGTCCTGGGGCCGCACGATGACGGGGCCGCGCGACGCCACCGACGGGTCCTCGTCGAAGAAGTTGAAGGGGCGCAGGAAGAAGCCGACGGCGTTGCCGGGCGTGGCCGTGTTAGGAACGTCCTCGGCGTGCGGGATGTGCAGGAAACCCACCGTCACCCAGGCCACCAGGTCCTGCCACGGACGAGAGCCACGGTCACCGGGGCCCCCCACAGCCTGGAGACCCCCTGGCCCCCCCCAGGGCCCCAGCCCCATTCCACACAGTCCCTGGGCCCCCGGGGCCCGAGCACTGTCCCCCCACAGCCATCACCCCTGCACACACTGGGGGTCCAGCACTGTCTCTCCCGCCCCCCTGCAGGGAGCAGACCCTCAGGGGCCCACCCCACAGCCATCCCCTGGCTGAGGCAGGCTCTGTGCCCCCCATGGCTCAACTCCGGCCTGGCCCAGGCCCTGCCCCACACCAGCTCCACCTCCGCCTAGGTGTGACGCAGTAGGGACTCTGCATGCGGGGGGGGGGGAGCAGGGGGTGACTCTAGGTGAGGGACGGTACCTGAGCCGGGAGGGGGGGTGGGGCGAGGCGACACCTTTGCTTGGGGAGCTGGACAAAGGGAGGAGGGAGAGGAGGGGAAGAGCCGGCTGGAAGGGTTTGGGGTTTCAGTTTGGGGCTGGCTGGGAAGAGGCAGGAACCCCAGGACTGGGGTTAAGCTCCCTGCCCCCCTAGAGGGACCTGGCTGGGGGGGGTCCTGGTTGTACCTACAAGCCCTGTTGGGACTGTGTCCTGTCGTCTAATAACCCTTCTGTGTTACTGGCTGGCGGAGAGTCCCGGGAATCGCAGGACGTGGGGTGCAGGGCCCCGACTGCCCCACACTCCGTGACACTAGGCCCCGCCCCCCACCAGCCCAGGCCCCGCCCCACACCTGGTTCTCTATGTTCTCGTCGTTGCGGATGAAGCTCTCGAAGTCGATGGCCGGCTGCCAGGGGTCGTGCTGGGCATAGGGGCTGCTGCTGGTCGCCTCCTTCTCGTGGTGCCGTGTCACTGCCAGGTGGTACCTGCCGGCGAGGAGCCCATGGCTGAGCCCCGGCCCCCATGGGGCGTGGCCCTGTGGGCTCGAGGGAGAAACCACCACCGGGCAGGCCCCCCCCGGCACGCTCGCCCCAGGGATCCCCCAGCTGAGCCCCGGCCCCCCATGGGGCGTGGCCCTGTGGGCTCGAGGGAGAAACCACCACTGGGCAGGCCCCCCCACAGGCATGCCCCCCCCGCCTCCATCACTGGGCAGCCGCCCTGAGACCGCCCCCGCCAGCCCGAGACCCCAGGACGGCCCCTGCCGGAGCCGGCTGTCCCAGCCCCAGGTACCGCTCGGCCCAGGGCACCAGCTGCTCCCTCTCGTGGGGTGGGGCCCCGCTGGCCATTGGGTCCCAGCCTTACCTAGGGCGACCAGCCAGCAAGTGTGAAAAATCGGGTCGGGGGGGGTAATAGGAGCCTTTATAAGAAAAGCCCCCCAAATCGGGCCTGTCCCTGTAACACCGGGACATCCGCCACCACAGCCTTACCGGCCCCAGGCGACGCCCCGCTCCTCCCTCCAGCCGCGCGGCAGGACGCGGCTGGCCTGCGAGCTGTGCTGGACACGGTAGCTGCGCGGGTGCCCCCAGCGGTTGCGCTGGGTCGGGCTGGAGAACAGCAGGTACCGGGGCAGGGCCCTGCCGAAGGGGAAGGCGGCCTGGCGCTCGCTGCGGCGTGGCCGCCGGTGCAGCCGGGGCTGCACGACCCGCTCGCCCGCGCTCCAGGGGTTGGAGATGTTCTCGAAGTGCACGTCCACCGTCTCAAAGCTGTTCTGGGTGCCTGCGGGGGGGACAGGCCGTGAGGGGGGCCCCGGCCCTGCCCCCACCCCCGCCCTGGGGACCGACGCCCTGAAGGGCCAAGGCAGGGGGCTGGGGCTGACGCTCCCTTTGGCCCAATCAGTGTCATGGGAACAGGACTCCTGGGTCCCTCCAACCTCAGCTTGGTGGGGTGGGGGGCATCTAGGAGCAGGTCCTGGCCAGGGAGGGAGCCCAGTAGCCACCAGGGAGCAGGGCAAGAGCAGGGCTGGGCTGGGGAAGGATGCGTGGTGGGGGCTGCCCTGGGGAAGGATCCAGCTGGGGGTGGGGCTGCCCTAGGGAAGGACTGGCCAGCGGGGGGGGGGAAGGGGGCTGCCCTGGGGAAGGATGGGAGAGTTTCCCTGGGGCAGAACCAGCCAGCAGGAGGGGCCCGCCCTGAGGAAGGCCCGGCTGGTGGGGGGAGGAGGAGGGGCCCGCCCTAGAGAAGGCCTGGCCAGCGCAGGGGGTGGGAGGACGCACCGGCGACATCCAGGTCCACCTTGTAGTGCAGCAGGTGCGTGTGCAGGTTGCCCAGCACGTCGCGGTGCAGACGGGAGCCGTAGCGCAGGCCCTGCGGCGTGTAGAAGGTGGCGTGGACGTAGCCGGTGGCGTGCACCTTGGCCTCCAGCACGCCGTTGGGGTAGAGCAGCACGTCCCAGATGTAGTCGTAGTTGTAGACGGTGGCCGTGGTGCGCAGCACCAGCGCCTGCCCCTCCAGCCCCCCGTAGAAGCGATAGCCGCCCCGGAAGTCGCTGTCAAAGTGGCGCCGCAGGGGCACCCCCGTGGGCAGCTCGAAGAGGCAGAGGGCGCGAGGGTAGCGCACCGGCCCCGCCGCGTCGTACAGGTGATGCGCGTCCAGGTAGGTGGCCACTTCCGGGCAGTCGATGCCGGGCGCCAGCTCGTGGGCCAGGGTGCCCATGCCCCAGGCACCGTCAATGTACTTGGTCTGCATGGCGGCGGGCGTGCTGCCCCCGTAGAAGGCCACAGCCTCCTGCACGCTCAGCTCGTGGGCCAGCCGCTCGCCGTTGAAGCGCAGGTCGAAGAGCTGCAGGCCGGCGGAGGAGCGCAGCCGCAGGGCCAGGCGCCAGCCCCCGTACTCCACCAGGTTGCCCTGCAGCCGGTAGCGCTTGCCCTGCGGCTCGCACACCTTGGCCCCGTGCACGGCCGTGGGGGTGCCGGTGCTGAAGTGGCCGCGGGGCACGTAGGTGGAGAAGAGCAGCTCGGGAGTGGGCGGGCGGGCCAGGGCCAGCTCCCCGCGCTCGTAGCGCCAGGCCAGCTCCTGGGCACTGGCGAAGTACTGCCCGTTGTACCAGAGCTGCTGCAGGGCCCAGCGCCGGGGGTCGCGGGAGCGGTGGTCCAGCAGCAGCTCCAGCCCCACGGGGTGCAGGAAGTGCCCCTCCACCAAGCGCTGGAGGATGAGCCAGGAGCGGCGCTCACCAGGGCCCAGCCCACGCGGCGCCACGTCCGAGAAGGTCAGGCAGCGCTGGCTGCAGTTGTGGTACCAGAAGCCGGTGGTGTCGCGCAGCAGCCGGTACAGCGGCTCTGTCAGCTCCAGCAGCCTGCGGTGCATCAGCTCGTACTCCAGCAGGGTGACGGGCCGCGCGGCGAAGGGGATGGGCCGCCCGCCCTTGTAGCTCACTGCCCGGTAGTAGCTGGGCCAGGGCAGGGGCCCCACCACGAACTCGGTGACGTTGGGCTGGGCCTGCTCCCCGAAGAAGACAATGGCGCGGGCCAGGCGTGGCGGGCGGGGGCTGCCCCCATTCAGGAACTGCAGGGCCTGGCTCTTCCGGGGCACCTGCAGCTCCACCAGGAAGAGGCTGTTGCTGGCCAGCGAGTCCCTGTGGTCGGCCGCCAGGCCCAGCTCCGGCCGGCTCAGCAGGAAGGTCCGTACCGCCCGCAGCTCCGTCGGGCTCAGATCAGCAAAGATCGATGCCCCCAGCTGGGGCGCGGGGATGGGACTGGCGCTGGCCAGGACGCCGAGCGCTGCCACCACCCACTGGAGGGTCTCCAGCCACATCCTTCCGCTGGGAACCTGGGCACCACGAGGGGCTGGTCAGAGGGGCCAGGAGCCATGCCCAGCCTGGTCCCACTGCCCCTGCCCAGCCCCAGCCCCAGCCGCACCACACGGGTCACACTGGGCTCTGCACACCCAGCTGGGGGCTCCGTGCCCTGCTCAGCAGCCCTGGGCTCAGCCCCCCAAGGGGCCGGGTCATTGGCTCTGCAGGGGAAACTGCTGGGGGCTGCCTCCATGGGCTGGCAGCACCACAGGGCCAGCTGTGGGGCTGACAGCCTGGGCAACCCACACTGCACCCCATCCCAGGAGCCCACCCTCCCCACAGGGCCCCGGGCAGCCCCAGTTCCTCAGCTGGTCACCCTCCCGGGCACATGCCAGGGCCCCTTCCCCCGCTCCCTCCAGCCCTGTCTGCTCTGCTCATGCCACAGCGTCTGCGGGGCACATGGGAAGCCGGGCCTTGGCTGCCAGCTGGGTTCCATGGGAACGCCACGGTTCCTGGGGGCTGTACAGGGACAGAGGGGCAGGATGGTCTAGTTATGTAGAATCACAGAGTCGCAGAACTGGAACGGACATCGAGGGGTCACCTGGTCCAGTCCCCTGCACTCACGCCAGGGCTAAGGATTATCCAGACCGTCCCCGACGGGTTTGTCCAACCTGCTCTTAAAAACCTCCAGTGACGGAGACTCCACAACCTCCCTGGGCAATTTATTCCAGTGCTTAACCACCCTGACTGCTAGGGAGCTTTTCCTACTGTCCAACCTAAATCTCCCTTGCTGCAATTTAACCCCTTTGCTTCCTGTCCTGTCCTCAGAAGTTAAGGAGAACAATTTACCTCCCCTTCCACAGGGCACCTTCCTAGGCAGTCACTGCCCATTGTGTGTGTGCAACCGATTGTTCCTGCCTAAGGGGAGCACTTTGCATTTGTCCTTATTGAATTTCATCCTAGTTACTTCAGACCATTTCTCCAGTTTGTCCAGAGCCGTTTGAATTTTAAGCCTGTCCTGCAAAGCACTGGCATGTCCCCCTGCCTGAGTGCCGGGCATGGGACTGGTTGACCTATGGAGGGTCCCTTTCAGTGCCACACGTCTGCAGTTCTGTGCATCCTGCCAGGCCCTGCCCAGATACTTGCTATCAGGATTATCCACATAGTGTGGCCTGGGCTCGCTGGCAGTACAGCCGGCAACCAAGAGGAGCCCAGGGCTGGGCTAGCAGGGGCTGCGGGTCGGAGTGAGGGGCACCAGCAGAGCAGTGACTGGGGGGCCCAGGGCTGAGACAGCAGGGGCTGTGGGTTGGGGGTGAGGGGCACCAGAAGAGCTGGTGGGGGGCACAGAGTTGGGCTAGCAGGGGCTGCAGGTCAGGAGCGAGGGGCACCAGAAGAGCTGTTGGAGGGGGCTGTGACATTATGAGTGTGATCTAATATCTCTTTGGAAGGTGACAGGGCCAGAAAGAGTTAATTCACTCCCAGACTTGTTAGGAAAATATGTAAATGACCAGAGCTTGGAAATGCAGCCGGCATTGGTAGAGGTAGAAGGGGAGGTGTTTTCTCAGGTCTTGTGATATAAGCAAACAAGTTTTTGTCAGAGGTATTGACTTGCCTATGGAGGAAGCTACCCCGGTCTCCAAGCAGTTGTCTGTGAACAGCCCTGTGTGCTGGGACAAGGGAAGTGAAATCCCAAGCTGTGTGTCTGGTGAAGGAGAAAGTGTCTCCAGCTTTTCTTTGTCTGTGGAGCAGACAGAAGGTGCCTTTCAGCCTGAGAGGGTTGAGAATAGTGCAGTTGTCTCAGAGTTGGTTGTAAATACAGCTAAAGCCCAGGAAGGGAATGGTCCTAAGTTTGTGTCTGCTGGGGAGAATAGCCCTGTGACTAGGATGCATCCAGTTAGTGTCGAAGCAAAATCCCAGAGACCAGACAACTCTGGTGCTTGTAATTTGCCAGTTGCTACTGTGTGGTTGGAAAAGGGTGTAGCAGCTCTGTCTGATCAGGGTGATACCCTAGCCAGGGCACAAGGAGAGCATGAAGGTGATCTGATTGTGTTACCTACTGACAGTTGGGAAACTTGTAGCAAGAAGGAGAAGGCTTCTAACCTTTTAACTATGAAGTCTATGAATTTACCTGAAAGGGGATTGTGTAAGAATCTGGCTCATGGGCCAGTCGTGATCCTGGATGTAAGTGAGACCCGGAGAGAGTCTGTGGGTAGGTCTACACTACGGGATTATTCCGATTTTACATAAACCGGTTTTATAAAACAGATTGTATAAAGTCAAGTGCACGCGGCCACACTAACCACATTAATTCAGCGGTGTGCGTCCATGGTCCGAGGCTAGCGTCAATTTCCGGAGCATTGCACTGTGGGTAGCTATTCCATAGCTATCCCATAGTTCCCACAGTCTCCCCCGCCCCTTCAAATTCTGGGTTGAGAGCCCAGTGGCTGATGGGGCAAAAATCATTGTCGCGGGTGGTTCTGGGTAAATGTCGTCAGTCATTCCTTCCTCCAGGAAAGCAATGGCAGACAATCATTTCGTGCCCTTTTTCCCTGGATTGCCCTGGCAGACGCCATAGCACGGCAACCATGGAGCCCGTTCAGCTTTTTTTTTTTTACAGTCACTGTATGTGTGCTGGATGCCGCGGACAGAGGTGATACTCCAGCGCTACACAGCAGCATTCATTTGCTTTTGTGTGATAGCAGAGATGGTTACCAGTTGTTCTGTACTATCTACTGCCAGTGTAAATTGGTAATGAGATGATGGTTATCAGTCATTCTGTACCATCTGCTGCCGGTGTAAATTGGCAATGACATGATGGTTATCTGTTCTTCTGTACTGTCTGCTGCTATCATGGGTGCCCCGGCTAAGATTGGCTGGGGCCACAAAGGCAAAACTGGGAATGACTCCCTGAGTCAATTCCTCCTTTATGGTTTCTAAAAATAGAGTCAGTCCTGCCTAGAATATGGGGCAAGTGTACTAGAGAAGCAGTGTATCAGAGAGCACAGCTGCTCCATGTCAGATCCTGCAGAAATGATGAGCTAGATGCCATTCATGGGGGGTGCCCCTGCAACAACCCCACACGTTGCTTCCCTCCTCCCCCAACCTTCCTGGGTTACCGTGGCAGTGTCCCCCCCATTTGTGTCATGACGTTATAAAGAATGCAGGAATAAGAAACAGTGACTTGTTAGTGAGATAAAATGAGGGGGAGGCAGCCTACCGGGGTTATGACAGTCCAGGCAGGACAGAATCTTTTCTTTACACAGGAAAGGGAGAGGACTGATGGCGCTCAGCCCCCAGTTGCTATGATGAAAGCAGTTACCAGCCGTTCTGTACCATCTACTGGGAATGACCGAGAATCATTCCTATTTTCACCCAGGTGCCCCCGGCCAGCCTCACCTGAAGCCAGCCAGGAGCACTCACGGGTTGATAAGAAGGACAGTTACCAGTCCTACTGCATCATCTGCCACCAGGCAGGGGAGAGGAGTGGATACTGCTCTTCACTGCTGCAGCATCACGTCTACCAGCAGCATTCAGTAGACAAAGGGTGACATTGAAAGAAGTCAAGAAACAATTTCTTTCCCTTTTCTTTTACATAGGGGGTGCGAGGAGTAAATTAACGATCTATTCCCTGAACCACGCCGGACAATGTGTTTGAACCTACAGGCATTGGGAGCTCAGCCATGAATGCAAATACTTTTCAGAGACTGCTGGGGACTGTGGGATAGCTGGAGTCCTCAGTACCCCCTCCCTCCCTCCATGAGCATCCATTTGAGTCTCTGGCTTCCCATTACGCTTGTCACGCAGCACTGTGTAGCCTGTAGATTTTTTTTCCAAATCCTTTGGCATTTCGTCTTCTGTAACGGAGCTCTGATAGAACAGATTTGTCTCCCTATACAGTGATCAGATTCAGTATCTCCCGTACGGTCCATGGTGGAGCTCTTTTTGGATTTGGGATTGCATCACCACCCGTGCTGATCAGAGCTCCAAGCTGGGCAAACAGGAAATGAAAATCAAAAGTTCACGGGGCTTTTCCTGTTTACCTGGCCGGAGCATCCGAGTTCAGATTGCTGTCCAGAGCAGTCACAGTGGTGCACTGTGGGATACCGCCTGGAGGCCAATACCGTCAATTTGCGGCCAAACTAACCCTAATCCGATATGGTAATACCGATTTTAGCGCTACTCCTCTCGTTGGGGACGAGTACAGAAACCGATATAAAGGGCCTTATAGTGTGGATGGGTACAGCGTTAAATCGGTTTAACGCTGCTAAAATAGGTTTAAACGCGTAGTGTAGACCAAGCCTGTGGTGGCTCAGAAAAGTGTTCCTTTAGAGCAAGCCCTAGGTGAAGAGGGTAAGAGCAGAATTTCTGTGAGGGGTGAATTGTTGCTTAGAAAAGCTCCTGGGAAGATGGACATAGGAGACGGAAGTGTTGAGAGTCTCTGGGTAAGGCTAAAAGGGGTAAAAAATAAAGGTGATGTCGTGCTAGGAATCTACTACAGGCCACCTAACCAGGTGGAAGGGGTGGATGAGGCTTTTTTAAACAACGAACAAAATCATCCAAAGCCCAAGATTTGGTGGTGATGGGGGACTTCAACTATCCAGATATATGTTGGGAAAATAACACCGCGGGGCACAGACTATCCAATAAGTTCCTGGACTGCATTGCAGACAACTTTTTATTTCAGAAGGTTGAAAAAGCTACTAGGGGGGAAGCTGTTCTAGACTTGATTTTAACAAATAGGGAGGAACTCGTTGAGAATTTGAAAGTAGAAGGCAGCTTGGGTGAAAGTAATCATGAAATCATAGAGTTTGCAATTCTAAGGAAAGGTAGAAGGGAGTACAGCAAAATAGAGACAATGGATTTCAGGAAGGTGGATTTTGGTAAGCTCAGAGAGCTGATAGGTAAGGTCCCATGGGAATCAAGACTGAGGGGAAAAACAACTGAGGAGAGTTGGCAGTTTTTCAAAGGGACACTATTAAGGACCCAAAAGCAAGCTATTCTGAGGGGTAGGAAAGATAGAAAATGTGGCAAAAGACCACCTTGGCTTAACCACGAGATCTTGCATGACCTACAAAATAAAAAGGCGTCATATAAAAAATGGAAACTAGGTCAGATTACAAAGGACGAATATAGGCAAACAACACAGGAATGCAGAGGCAAGATTAGAAAGGCAAAGGCACAAAATGAGCTCAAATAGCTACAGGAATAAAGGGAAACGAGAAGACTTTTTTCAATACATTAGAAGCAAGAGGAAGACCAAGGACAGGGTAGGCCCACTGCTCAGTGAGGAGGGAGAAACAGTAACAGGAAACTTGGAAATGGCAGAGATGCTTAATGACTTCTTTGTGTCGGTCTTTACTGAGAAGTCTGAAGGAATGTCTAACCTAGTGAATGCTTATGGGAAAGGAGTAGGTTTAGAAGATAAAATAAAAAAAGAACAAGTTAAAAATCACTTAGAAAAGTTAGATGTCTGCAAGTCACCAGGGCCTGATGAAATGCATCCTAGAATACTCAAGGAGTTAATAGAGGAGGTCTCTGAGCCTCTAGCTATTATCTTTGGAAAATCATGGGAGACGGGAGAGATTCCAGAAGACTGGAAAAGGGCAAATATAGTGCCCATCTATAAAAAGGGAAATAAAAACAACCCAGGAAACTACAGACCAGTTAGTTTAACTTCTGTGCCAGGGAAGATAATGGAGCAAGTAATTAAGGAAATCATCTGCAAACACTTGGAAGGTGGAAAGGTGATAGGGAATAGCCAGCATGGATTTGTAAAGAACAAAATCATGTCAAACCAATCTGATAGCTTTCTTTGATAGGATAACAAGTCTTGTGGATAAGGGAGAAGCGGTGGATGTGGTATACCTAGACTTTAGTAAGGCATTTGATACGGTCTCGCATGATATTCTTATCGATAAACTAGGCAAATACAATTTAGATGGGGCTACTATAAGGTGGGTGCATAACTGGCTGGATAACGGTACTCAGAGAGTAGTTATTAATGGCTCCCAATCCTGCTGGAAAGGTATAACAAGTGGGGTTCCACAGGGGTCTGTTTTGGGACCGCCTCTGTTCAATATCTTCATCAATGACTTAGATGTTGGCATAGAAAGTAGCTTATTAAGTTTGCAGATGATACCAAACTGGGAGGGATTGCAACTGCTTTGGAGGACGGGGTCAAAATTCAAAATGATCTGGACAAATTGGAGAAATGGTCTGAGGTAAACCGGATGAAGTTCAATAAAGACAAATGCAAAGTGCTCCACTTTGGAAGGAACAATCAGTTTCACACATACAGAATGGGAAGAGACTGTCTAGGAAGGAGTATGGCAGAAAGAGATCTAGGGGTCATAGTGGACCACAAGCTAAATATGAGTCAACAGTGTGATGCAGTTGCAAAAAAAGCAAACGTGATTCTCGGATGCATTAACAGGTGTGTTGTGAGCAAGACACGAGAAGTCATTCTTCCGCTCTACTCTGCGCTGGTTAGGCCTCAACTGGAGTATTGTGTCCAATTCTGGGCACCGCATTTCAAGAAAGATGTGGAGAAATTGGAGAGGGTCAGGAGAAGAGCAACAAGAAAGATTAAAGGTCTTGAGAACATGACCTATGAAGGAAGGCTGATAGAATTGAGTTTGTTTAATTTGGAAAAGAGAAGACTCAGAGGAGACATGATAGCAGTTTTCAGGTATCTAAAAAGGTGTCATCAGGAGGAGGGAGAAAACTTGTTCACCTTAGCCTCCAATGATAGAACAAGAAGCAATGGGCTTAAACTGCAGCAAGGGAGGTTTAGGTTGGACATTAGGAAAAAGTTCCTCATAGACTCATAGACTTTAGGGTCAGAAGGGACCAATGTGATCATCTAGTCTGACCTCCTGCTCAAAGCAGGCCACAGAACCCTACCCATCCACTTCTATAACAAACCCCTAACCTATGTCAGAGTTATTGAAGTCTTCAAATTGTGGTTTGAAGACCTCAAGCTGCAGAGAATCCACCAGGAAGTGACCTGTGCCCCACGCTGCAGAGGAAGGCGAAAAAACTCCAGGGCCTCTGCCAATCTGCCCTGGAGGAAAATTCCTTCCCGACCTCAAATACGGCGATCAGCTAAACCCTGAGCATGTGGGCAAGACTCACCAGCCAGCACCCAGGAAAGAATTCTCTGCAGTAACTCAGATCCCATCCCATCCAACATCCCATCGCTGACCACTGGGCATACTTATCTGCTGATAATCAAAGATCAGTTGCCAAAGTTAAGCTATCCCATCATACCATCCCTTCCATAAACTTATCAAGCTTAGTCTTAAAGCCAGATATGTCTTTTGCCCCCACTACTCCCTTTCGAAGACTGTTCCAGAACTTCACTCCTCTAATGGTTAGAAACCTTTGTCTAATTTCAAGTCTAAACTTCCTAGTGTCCAGTTTATACCCATTTGTTCTTGTGTCTACATTGGTACTAAGCTTAAATAATTCCTCTCCCTCCCTAATATTAATCCCTCTGATATATTTATAAAGAGCAATCATATCCCCCCTCAGCCTTCTTTTGGCTAGACTAAACAAGCCAAGCTCTTTGAGTCTCCTTTCATATGACAGGTTTTCCATTCCTCGGATCATCCTAGTAGCCCGTCTCTGAACCTGTTCCAGTTTGAATTCATCCTTCTTGAACATGGGACACCAGAACTGCACACAGTATTCCAGGTGGGATCTCACCAGCGCCTTATATAACGGTACTAACACCTCCTTATCTTTGCTGGAACTACCTCGCCTGATGCATCCTAAAACCACATTCGCTTTTTTAACGTCCATATCACATTGGCGGCTCATAGTCATCCTGTGATCAACCAATACTCCGAGGTCCTTCTCCTCCTCTGTTGCTTCCAACTGATGTGTCCCCAATTTATAACTAAAATTCTTATTATTAATCCCTAAGTGCATGACCTTGCACTTTTCACTATTAAATTTCATCCTATTACTATTACTCCAGTTTACAAAGTCATCCAGATCTTCCTGTATGATATCCCGGTCCTTCTCCGTGTTAGCAATACCCCCCAGCTTTGTGTCATCCGCAAACTTTATTAGCACATTCCCGCTTTTTGTGCCAAGGTCAGTAATAAAAAGGTTAAATAAGATTGGTCCCAAAACTGATCCTTGAGGAACTCCACTAGTAACCTCCTTCCAGCCTGACAGTTCACCCTTCAGTACGACCAATGGGAGTCTCCCCTTTAACCAGTTCCTTATCCACCTTTCAATTCTCATATTGATCCCCATCTTTTCCAATTTGACTAATAATTCCCCATGTGGAACCATGTCAAATGTCTTACTGAAATTGAGGTAAATTAGGTCTACCGCATTTCCTTTGTCTAAATAATCTGTCACCTTCTCAAAGAAGGAGATCAGGTTGGTTTGGCACGGTCTACCTTTAGTAAAACCATGTTGTAATTTGTCCCAATTACCATTGACCTCAATGTCTTTAACTACTTTCTCCTTCAAAATTTTTTCCAAGACCTTACATACTACAGATGTCAAACTAACAGGCCTATAGTTACTCGGATCACTTTTTTTTCCCTTTCTTAAAGATAGGAACTATGTTAGCAATTCTCCAGTCGCACGGTACAACCCCTGAGTTTACCGATTCATTAAAAATTCTTGCTAATGGGCTTGCAATTTCATGAGCCAGTTCCTTTAATATTCTTGGATGAAGATTGTCTGGGCCCTCCGATTTTGTCCCATTAAGCTGTTCAAGTTTGGCTTCTACCTCAGATGTGGTAATATCCACCTCCATATCCTCATTCCCATTTGTCATCCTTCCATTATCCCTAAGCTCCCCATTAGCCTTATTAAAGACTGAGGCAAAGTACTTATTTAGATATTGGGCCATGCCTAGGTTATCCTTAACCTCCATTCCATCCTCAGTGTTTAGCGGTCCCACTTCTTCTTTCTTTTTTTCTTCTTATTTATCTGGCTATAGAACCTTTTACTATTGGTTTTAATTCCCTTTGCAAGGTCCAACTCTACATGGCTTTTAGCCTTTCTCACTTTATCCCTACATGTTCTGACCTCACTAAGGTAGCATTCCTGGCTAATCCCACCCTTCTTCCACTCCTTGTAGGCTTCCTGCTTTTTCTTAATCACCTCTCTGAGATGCTTGCTCATCCAGCTTGGTCTACAACTCCTGCCTATGGCTTTTTTCCCCTTTCTTGGGATGCAGGCTTCCATTAGTTTCTGCAGCTGCGACTTAAAGTAATTCCAGGCCTCCTCCGCATTTAGATCCACAAGTTCTTCACTCCAGTCCACTTCCCTAACTAATTTCCTTAATTCTTTAAAGTTAGCCCTTTTGAAATCAAAAACCCTCGTCCCAGATCTATTTTTGTTTATCCTTCCATCTAGTTTGAACTGAATTAGCTCATGATCACTCGAACCAAGGTTGTCCTCTACAACCATTTCTTCTATGAGGTCCTCACAACTCACCAAAACCAAATCTAAAATGGCATCCCCTCTTGTTGGTTCTTCAACTACTTGGTGAAGAAATCCATCAGCTATTGCATCCAGAAAAATCTGAGCCCTATTATTGTTAGTAGCACTTGTCCTCCAGTCTGTATCTGGGAAGTTAAAGTCTCCCATGATCACACATTTCCTATTAGTGTTTGCTTCATTAAAAACATTAAAGAGGTCTCTATCCATCTCCAAATCAGATCCCGGCGGTCTGTAGCACACCCCAAGCACTATCTCAGGGGAGGC
Organism: Gopherus flavomarginatus; assembly: GCF_025201925.1. NCBI lineage: Eukaryota > Metazoa > Chordata > Testudines > Testudinidae > Gopherus > Gopherus flavomarginatus. Next base: position 1,427,001 of record NC_066618.1, read on the forward strand.
TCTAGTAGCTTTCTTTCCCAGTGTGATTTTTGCCCAGACAGACTCTGTCTTGTCCATTCCATCACTTCATATTTCTTTACAGTTAACCTCCTCATTGATGTACAATGCTACTCCACCATCTTTGCCTTTATTTCTGTCTTTCCTAAACAGCACATAGCCTTCAATACCTGTACTCCAGTCATGACTACTATTCCACCATGTTTCTGTTATCCCTATAATATCCGGTTTCACTTCCTGCACCAGTAGCTCTAGTTCCTCCATTTTGTTCCCTAGGCTCCTCGCATTAGTGTACAGACATCTTAATTTTTGCCGTTGGCTTCACTGACATTCTTTACCCTGTTAGGCACAGACATTCTACCACCAGCATCACCTGATAGTCTGCTATCTACACTACCCTTCCTCCTTATGCCAATTCTTCTGTCCACGGCTGTATCCTCTCTTACTTTGTTTACTTCCCTCTCAAGGTTAAATTCCGGTGTGGAGATCTCCTGGACATCTCCCAACCATTTCCACTGAATTCCTAGTTTAAAGCTCTCTTGATCAGTTGGGTGAGCCTCCATCCTAGAAGTCTATTTCCCTCCTTACTCAGGTGAAGTCCATCCTGAGAGAACAGTTCTCTGTCCATGAATGCTTCCCAATGGCTGTACATCCCAAAGCCCTCCTTATAGCACCACAGCCTGAGACATCTGTTGATCGCCATAATCTTGTCACACCTTTGTTGCCCTTCTCTAGGAACTGGCAGAATCCCACTGAAGATCACCTGAGCCTCGATTCCCTTAAGCGTCTTCCCCAGTCTGGCATAGTCTCCCTTGATACATTCCAGCGAGAATCGAGCCGTATCATTCGTTCCCGCATGAAAGACAATCAACGGATTCTCTCCCGCCCCGCTCCCGCTAGGATCCTTTTCAGCCTCAGGTCCACATCCTGTATCTTAGCCCCTGGCAGACAGCACACCCTTCTGTTCTCCCGATCAGCTCTAGTTACAGGCCTGTCTATTCTTCTCAGTAAGGAGTCTCCAATCACGTAGACCTGCCTTTTCCTGGTGACAGTGTGATTCTCCGGTCTATCCCCTGCTCCCACCGGCTGGAAGTCCTCTCGATTGCTGTTCACCCTTGCAATCCTCCTGGGGCTCATATTTGGTGTTGCCTCCATTGACTCCTCCCCTCCTCCTGTAGGACTATCAGTTCTTCTCTTTTTCCTTGCCCTCTCTCCTTCAGTGATCACCTGCTGTGCCCCTTCTTCATTTTCCAACTCTGCAAACCTGTTCCTGAGTTCTGTTTCTCCTTCGCTGGCCCATCTTTTCCTCTGCCTGGTTCTCCTAGTCACATGCTTCCACTGTCCACTTTCCTCCCCCAGCAGTCTCTCCTCTGAGCTCTTTGGTCCTGCTTCCATCTGCACATCTGAGCTTATCCCTTCAGCCCCCTCGTGTCTGTGCTCCATCGTCTGCTCAAACCCCCTTCTAAACTCGACCAGAGTTTGCACCTGCATCTCCAGTCCTCGGATCTTCTCTTCCATCAGCTCTATCAGGCGGCACTTCATGCAGACAAAGCTCTTTTCAGGTGCCCCCTCCAGGATCATGTACATGCCGCAGCTTCCACATCCAGTCATCCTCATTGTGTCCTCCACTGCTACCTCTGTATCAGTCATGGCCTTCCCACCTAAAGCCTGGTAGTACACGAAACACAACACAACACAAACCCCCAACAGGCACCAGAACACTGGCAGACCACCGCCCTCTCCCTTAACTAGCCTGTCAGTTCCTCTGTCTTAGTCTCCCCCGCAACCTCCTCCAAGAGAACTCCCTCTGAAACTCCCCTGTTTCCAGCTCTGTTTGCTGGCTGCTGTGCCGCTGCCTGACTGGCTGGCTACTTTTATAGGACCCTAGCAGCCCACCCACCCACCCACCCGCACACACACACACACGCACACACTACGAACTACAAAAACCTGCTCCTCCAAGAGAACTCCCTCTGAAACTCCCGTTGGCAGCTCTGTTTGCTGGCTCCTGTGCCGCTGCAGCTGTCAGGGTAGTTAAACACTGGAGTAAATTGCCTAGGGAAGTTGTGGAATCTCCATCTCTGGAGATATTTAAGAGTAGGTTAGATAAATGTCTGTCAGGGATGGTCTAGACAGTATTTGGTCCTGCCATGAGGGCAGGGGACTGGACTTGATGACCTCTCGAGGTCCCTTCCAGTCCTAGAGTCTATGAATCTATGAAAGGGATCCTCATGGGAACCTGTGCAAGTAGCTTGTTACAGCTAAAGGGTGTGAAAGTGATTCAATCAAGGAAGTTTCAGTTCCTAACAGCCAGAAATTTTCTGTTGTGAATGGATCCACTGACTTTCCTTTTGAAAGATCCTGTGTGGGTAGCTTAGAGAAGCTCTCAGATGGAGTAGAAGCTGTTAAGAAAGTTGAGCAGCCCCATAACCGTGTGGCTGGGTTTGGCCAGCTTGTTGGGAAGACAATGGTGTTGGAACAGGACTGTCTCCATGCTGATTCTGTGAGTGAGCAGTCTGTGCTTCAGGGTCTGAGGACAGATTGGGTTACTGGTGTGTCAGAGCAGAACAGTTTTATGGCCGAATGCTTGAGGATGCAGGGGAGAGAAAGCAAACTCTCACCCTCAGACTCTTTGGATTTGTGTGGTATCTCTGTAAGACAGAGTCCAGCCTTGGAATTGGTAGCAGCTAAGAAGTTAAAAGCTGGTGTTTGTGTTGATACAAATTACCTGGCTGGCAGGGAGAAGACAGACTTGCTAATAGCTGTTAGCACAGAGAGCCCACCCCATCAGCCCGTGAATTCTGTAAAGCAAGAGAAATCAGGGTGTGATCCTGCAGAACAAGGAGGAAAGAGAAAACTGAATTTTGCAAAGGGAAGCCACGAGGTAACCCTAAAACGCCCAAACTCCAATGGTATTGAGCCAAAGGTGTGGCATAACCAACATAATTGTAAATGGACACTTGCAATGAATTTGTTGTTATTGCTAATGGTGATTTTTGTAACTAATGTGCTGCTATTACCAAGAACTGTAAGAATGTGCAATGTGCCCAATCCTTTGGAAAATCCCTTGAACATGTTAAGAGTACTGCATGAAGACACACTTTATGTTAAAAGGCCTTGTTATACTGATGTTTCACTGCTACTGCCCGTAAACAGTATTGGGACTTTTCATAGGAGAAAAGACATTCCAGACCTGATGTGCTGTATGAAAATGGAAACTGAGGCACTCTATCAAATTGCTTTCACAGCTAAATGCCAAGATTCCTGTACTATGAACAATGTTAATATCTGCATTAACTTGATGTTAATTGGGTTCCAACCATTTGCCAGAGCTTGTATGGATAAAGTAGCTGTTTTCTTTAGCCCGTGGCAAGATCACATGAGACATACAGTAACCATGCTGCAAAAGCAGATCCAATCCACTGTTGTTCTCACCAGGTTTTACCTTGAGTTTGTAAAGAGATTCAATCATGTTATAGTATCAGAGGGGTAGCCGTGTTAGTCTGGATCTGTAAAAGCAGCAAAGAATCCTGTGGCACCTTATAGACTAACAGACGTTTTGGAGCATGAGCTTTCGTGGGTGAATACCCACTTCACTGACATGCATCTGAGGAAGTGGGTATTCACCCACGAAAGCTCATGCTCCAAAACATCTGTTAGTCTAATCATGTTATTGAACACAAGTTTGGTAAACCATTTCTGTTATACACTGGTACGGCTTCTAACCCAGCGCTAGCTGTAGTGAGACAGAACCCAGAATGGGGAGCCCTTGGGATGCAGTCAGTGATGTTTACGTCATCCCTTCCTGCAGCAATTTTGCATTGGGGGTGTGACATGAGTCTGATCTAATATCTCATTGGAAGGTGACAGCAGAAAGAGTTAATTCACTCCCAGACTGACCTGACCCAGGGCCCAACTTCAGAGACTGGTTAGGAAGATCTGTAAATGAACAGAGCTTTGAGATGCAGCTGGCGTTGGTAGAGGTAGAAGGGGAGGTGTTTACTCAGGGCTTGGGATGTCAGCAAACAAGTCTTGTCCATTGCTATAGCTTTGATTCAAAGGTCAAAAAAGGAAGATTAACATTTAGGAAGACACTTGAGTGAAATAGTATTATTGTCTCTGTGTCTCTCTGAAGGTTGTGGTAACCGGTATCAGAACTGTTTAATGCAGCAGTCGGCAACCGTTCAGCAGTGCTGTGCCGAGTCTTCATTTATTCACTCTGATTTAAGGTTTCACGTGCCAGTCATACATTTTAACATTTTTCAGAAGGTCTCTTTCTATAAGTCTATAATATAGAACTAAACTATTGTTGTATGTAAAGTAAATAAGGCTTTTAAAATGCTTAAGAAGCTTCATTTAAAATTAAATTAAAATTCAGAGCCCCCCGGACTGAAGGCCAGGACCCGGGCAGTGTGAGTGAAACTGAAAATCAGCTTGCGTGCTGCCTTCAGCACCCGTGCCATAGGTTGCCTACCCCGGTTTAATGGATAAATTACCCTGGGCTAATTGCCAGGATGTTTGGGAGAAGGAGTTAAGCCGATTATTTTCTCAGGCCAAAAGGCTGCTGGAAATGTATAAGAAGCCTGGGACATGATCGTACTTCATCTCAGAACTGCTTTGGGTTTCAAGAGGGGGAAACCTTAAACCGTAAGGATTGAGATCCCCAGTCATTGACTGGAGCCCCCCTGAATATGGACATTGGACTGTAACCTATGGACTATTTCTAAAAGGACTTTTGGTAACTACAAGCTCATCTCTGCTGTGTCTGAATCTCAAGAATTGAATTCAAGTCTGTCTGTAGATTGATCTTTTAACCAACACTCTCTCTCTTTTCTTTTTAAATAAATTTTAGCTTCATTAATAAGAATTGACTATAGTGTGTATTTTGGGTAAGATCTAAGTTATAATTGGACCTGAGTATGTGGCTGATCCCTTGGGATTGGAAGAACCTTTTCTTTATATGATGAGATAAGATTTTCAGGAATCATCATCGTATCTGACAGGTGTGTCTGGACGGAGGCCTGAGGCTGGGCACTTTAAGGGAACTGCGTTGTTTGGACTCTGAATAACCAGTGAGGTCCTATAGAAGCTGTTTGGGGCTGGTTGGTAAATCTAAGTATTGGAATAACCACCAGCATCTGGGATTTGTCTGCCCTGTTTTGTTTGCAGTTCACCCTGATTGAGTGACCTCAGCTGGCTCCCACGGGTAGCGCCGTCACAGGGGCACAGAGCTGTGCTAGCAGGGGCTGCAAGTCGGGAGTGAGTGGCACCAGCAGAGCTGGTGGGGGGCACAGAGCTGGACTAGCAAGGGTTGCAGGTCAGGAAAGAGGGGCACCAGCAGAGCTTGGGGCTGCATGGGGCAGCTGTGCTCAGTACCCTGCAGGGTTCTGGGCAGCAGGGCTCCCATGCCCCCCAGCTGGCTCCCCACAGCCTCCAGACTGGCCTCTGTGGGGCTGCTGGCAGCACTAGCCACCCCCTGCCCCCACCCCTACCCCGGCTCAGCTCTGAGACTCCCCAGGTAAATGCCCAGAGCTGCCTAGCCTGGGGGCACCTGCAGGGGGACCCTCTGCCTGCCCCGTCTGGGCTCCAGCCCCCCAGCCACTGCAGCTCCCCGTGTCCCTCCCATCAACCTTGATGCACCCCCAGCCCATGTGCATCTTGTACCCTGTGCACCTCCATCTCACCCCCCATGCACCCTCCCATGCACCCCCATCTCCCCCCTGTGCACCCCATCTCCCCCCTGTGCACCTCCCATCTCACCCCCCATGTACCCTCCCATGCACCTCCCTCATCCCCCTGGGACCCCCCCAGCCCAGCCAGTGTCGCTCACCTGCAGCCCCTGCTCCGCTCTGGCTCTGTGGCTGTGGCACTGGCTCTGCCCCATGCCCGGCTCCACCCACCGCCCCCCCCAAGTGGGTCCGAGGGATGCCATTGGCTGGCTTGGGGGGGGTGCAGCAGCACCTGGCCCAGGGCCTAGGCTGGGGGGGGGGTCCAGGCCCCCCCAAGGGAAGAGGAGGTGATGATGTGGAGTGGAGGAAAATACCCACCCTGGGCTTCTGAGAGCCCCCCAAGCCCCATGCCTCTGCCACAGCCTGGCATGCTGCACCCTGCCAAGAGCTGCTGTCCCCGGGCCCCGCAGCCAGGGCCACCCCAGGGTCTCCATTGCCCGCTGTGTGGTGGGGGCTCTGGGGGAAGGGCACCGGCCCCTGCCAGGGAGGCCAGCGTGCACCACAGGCCCTGCCCAGCCCCCACGGCCAGGCCCCCTTCAGGCAGTGCCATGGGTGATGGGCCGGGATGGGCAGGGAGGGGGGCATGGGCACCTGCAGGGGTCATTCCCCCTCCCCTACCCGAGTTAATGGGTAACCCACTGGAGCCAAGCAGTGACGCGGGCCCTGTGCTAGGATCTGCGAATCCTGTCCCCCGGGAGGCTCTGGCCCCATGGCCGTTGTCCTCACCCCATGGGGACAGTGATAAGCAGGTCCCTGCCAACAATCCACTGCCCCAGCTGCTCTGACCCCTCGATCAAACTCCAGGGCCACCCAGTGCCGCTGGGAACAGGCCCAGAGCCGCCAGGATGGCTGGCCAGAGGGGCCAATCCTGTCCGGGGCCTGGGCTCATGCCAGCCCCAGCCCCCCCTCAGGTGATAACAGCACAAAACGCCTTCCCCTGCTGTGGCCCCTGCCCCCTTCCAGAGCCTGGGGTCCTGCTCCCCCTGCCCCAGGGCACAGCCGTTGGGATCCCACGGGCAAGGCAACCTAGTGCCCGAGGTCGCTGTGTTCCCTGGCCAGGGAGCCTGGCCTGGTGGCTCTGGATGTCGGGCACCAGGTCTGACACATGCCAGGTGTTTGCTGGGTGGCTGCTGGGCGCCTGCACTGGCTTTCCAGGGTTCCCTGCAGCAACCTGGCTGTTGCCACCCACTGGGGACTTAGTGGGGGCGGGAGGGCACCGAGCTGCCTGGCCCCGGCCCCACTGAGCAGAGGGGTGTGTTCTGGTCGCCTGTACCAGGCTTGCAAGCCAGCAGCGGTCGGAACCCACACCTGGTGCCACCCGGACAGGGCTGCAGGCAGCACCAGCGTCCCTTGAGCCTGCCAGACCCTCTCCACTGCCACCCAGCAGCTGCTCGGGGTGACCCTGAACCATCTCCAGCCTGCGCCCCTGGCCAGATAGGGATGCATGAGCCAGAGCAAGAGAGGATAGCGGGGGTCCCCAAATACCAGGGGCCCCAAGACCCCCTGATCCCTGTGTTGCTTGGAGGGATGAGGGCCCCTGCTTGTCCCCACAGGTAAGCCCTGAGCTGTGCCAAGCCCTGGTGCCTGCACCTTGCCAGCAACGCCCATGCTGGGGCTTAAACCTTGCCTGCCTGGGCACCCAAGGGCCGTGCCCATCGCAGCTGACAGGCCCTTCTCCTGGAGCGGGCACTAATGGGCACACACATGGCATTGTCCCTAATGCCCTGGGGCAGCCCAGTCTTGTGGGACCATTGTCTGTGCCCATCACCCCTGGGTGCCCCACAGTCCTGATGGACTCACAAGTGGCAGTGCCCAGCTGACTGCCTGGCACCCACCTGGTCAGCCCTGGCACGGTACCAGTGTGGGGCAGCCAGCGTCCCGGTAGCCCCCATGACGCACTCTGGAGCCGCAAAGCCTCCCTCCTGCACGTTCTCCGGCCCCACACTGCTCCCACCTGGTCTGCTGCCTCCTGCTGGTGCTCTGGAGTGCCTGGGGGCCCAGGTGAGCCCAGCAGTGGGTGCTTTGGCCAGTCCGCAGGGGGGACCTGCAGCGGTGGTGCCAGGCCTGTCCCCGAGAACTGCTGCGCCCTTCGAAAGGGCAGAAATGGCCTCTGGCGCCGGGGTGGGCACGAGCAGGGGAAGCTCCTTCGGTGCCAGTCCATGAGCAGGGAGCAGTGCCCGGTAGGAACAGTTCGCACACGGCACTGGGCAGGACAGACTAGGTCTCCCCCAGTGCACCAAGCCCGAGAGTGTCTCCAGCTAGCGAGGCAGGTGTGACGCAGCAGGGAGCCGGGCGACTGACCTGGGAATGTCTGGTTTCACTAGGGCTGTCTGCCTGGGGGAGGGGGACAGGACCTGAGCCTTTAACCGGAGCCGGAAGGGGGCTAGGGCCAGGTGACTCCTTTGCCTGGGAAAGGGACAAAGGCTGGAGGAGGAGCCGGGGGGGGGGGAGGCTGGATGAGACAGCTGGAGGGGGGTCTGGGGAAGCAGAGGGAACCCCAAGTCTGGGGTCTAAGCTCCCTGCCCCCCAGAGGGACCTGGCTGAGGGGCCCTGGTTGTACCTACAAGCCCTGTTGGGACTGTGTCCTGTCGTCTAATAACCCTTCTGTGTTACTGGCTGGCAGAGAGTCCTGGGAATCGCAGGATGTGGGGTACAGGGCCCTGACTCCCCCTCACTCCATGACAGGCTCTAACGACCCTGGCAGGCAGCGCTGACTCCAGGAAGGGTTTTGATACGGTCCCAAGTGAGCTTCTCAGAAACAAAGGCAGGAGATGCAGAACTTTACCAAGCTACTGTACCTGGCCAGGGCCGGTGCAACCATGTAGGTGACCTAGGCGGCCGCCTACGGCGCCAGGATTTGGGGGGCGCCATTTTCTTCGGCAGCGGCCGCGATGGCTGGATCTTCGGCTGCCCCAGTCGCCACCGGCATTTAGGCAGAGGGAGCTGGGGCAGGGGGGCGTGGGGAGGGCCACCTGCAGCAAGTGGGGGGGCTGCACGCAGGGGAACTCCCCGCCCCAGCTCACCCCTGCCCCGCCTCCTCCCCAAACACGTCATCGCCGCTTCACTTCTCCCACCTCCCAGGCTTGCAGCACCTAAGCTGATTGGCACCGCAAGTCTGGGAGGCGGGAGAAGTGAAGCAGCCATGGCGTGCTCGGGAAGGAGGCGGGGCAGGGGTGAGCTGGGGCGGGGGGGGTCTCGGGGAGGGGAAACTGCCATGAGGGAGGTGCCTCAGGTTGGGGGCACGGGGGAGGCACAAGGTGGAAGTTTCGCCTACGGCGCGAAACATCCTTGTACTGGGCCTGTACCTGGCCCATGACATCCCTCTCGCAGGGCACCAGGGAATCCGGCGCACCAGGCAGAGGCTGCTACAGAACTTTTACTGGCCTGGGGTCTTTACCCATGTCCAACAGTACTGCCAATCCTGTTACCCCTGCCAGAGGGTGGGGAAGGCCCGGGACAAGGGGAAAGACGCTTTGAGGCCTTTATCCATCATAGAGGAGCCTTTCCAGAAGGTGGCCATGGACATAGTGGGACCTCTCAGCAAGGCGACTCCGTCGGGGAAGAAATACATCCTGGTGGTGGTAGATTTCACCACTCGCTACCCCGAGGCGGTAGCCTTGTCCTCTATTGAAGCAGACACCATGGCAGATCCGATGATGACAATTTTCAGCCGGGTGGGGTTCCCCAAGGAAGTCTTGACTGACCAGGGGTCCAACTTGATGTCGGCCCTGCTCCGGGGCTTGTAGGAAAAATGTGGGGTCCGGCACAACTGGGCCTCAGCGTATCACCCCCCGTCCAACGGGCTGGTGGAAAGGATGCTAAAGATGATGCTGAAAACATTTATGAACCAGCACCCGCAGGATTGGGACAAGTACTTACCTCACCTGCTATTCGCATACAGGGAGGTACCCCAGGAATCTACTGGGTTTTCACCTTTCGAACTGTTGTATGGAAGGGGGGTAAGGGGGCCCCTAGACCTGATGAGGGACGAATGGGAGGGGAAGGCCACTCCCAATGGAGAGTCAGTGGTGGAGTAAGTCCTGACCGTCTGGGAAAGACTGGCCGAGCTCATGGGCCTGGCCAGGGAGAATCTGGCCTGAGCCCAGAGGAGGCAGAAGGTCTGGTATGACCGCACGGCACAGGCCCGTGCCTTCGCCACCGGGGATCAGGTGATGGTTCTCATCCCTGTGAGGAGAAACAAACTCCAGGCTGCCTGGGAAGGGCCCTTCAAGGTTGTCAAGCAACTAAATGAGGTAAACTATGTGGTGGAGCTGTCAAACCGGGCGCATCACCGTCGGGTGTACCATGTGAACATGATGAAGCCATACTATGACAGGGGGAATGTGGTGTTGGCCGTGTATGGACATTGGGAGGAGCTGGGAGATGACCCCTTAGTGGATCTATTGCCTGGGACAGGAGCTGGAAATAATTCCCCTCTCTGATCAGCTGACCCCGGGCCAGCACGCTGAGATCAGAGGGGTGCTGCATCTGTACCGATAGCTGTTTTCCAACCAGCCTGGACGCACTAATTTGACTGTCCACAGGGTGAAGACCGGGTCACACCCCCCTATAAGATGCTCCCCTTTTTGGGTCACTGGGAAAACTGCCCAGGATCTTGAAAGAGAGGTCAGGGACATGCTGGCTTTGGGGGTGATCCAGCCGTCTGCCAGCCCTTGGGCCTCGCCAGTGGTGCTGGTCCCCAAAAGGGACGGGTCGATCCAGTTCTGTGTGGACTATCGAAAGCTCAATGCCATCACCGTATCTGATGCCTACCCTATGCCCAGGCCTGACGAGCTCCTAGACAAGCTGGGAGGTGCTCGGTACCTCACCACCATGGATCTTACCAAAGGCTACTGGCAAGTGCCGCTGGACGCAGATGCCAGGCTGAAATCGGCCTTTATCATCCCTCTGGGGCTCTACGAGTTTCTGACCCTGCCCTTCGGCCTCAAGGGAGCGCCGGCCACCTTCCAGCGCCTGGTAGATCAGCTACTGAGGGGGATGGAGAGTTTTGCCGTGGCGTATATTGACGACATCTGTGTCTTCAGCCAGACCTGGGAGGACCACGTGTCCCAGGTTAAACAAGTCCTGGACCGACTCCGAAAGGCTGGGTTAACAGTAAAGGCTGAGAAGTGCAAGGTGGGGATGGCTGAAGTATCTTACCTGGGCCATCGGGTGGGGAGCGGCTGCCTGAAGCCAGAACCAGCCAAGGTGGAGGTGATAAGAGACTGTCCCGCTCCCCAAATCAAAAAGCAGGTCCAGGCCTTTATTGGGATGGCAGGGTACTATCGAAGGTTCGTGCCCCACTTTAGCGCCATAACCGCCCCCCATCACTGAGCTGTGCAAGAAGGGGAAGCCAGACAAGGTGGCCTGGACGAGCAGTCCCAGCAGGCTCTCCGGGCGCTGAGGGAGTGTCGTGGAGGGTGAGGGAGTCCGGGCCCTACAACTCCCACTTCCTGCGATTCACCGGGACTCTCAGCCAGCCAGTAACACAGGTAGTTTATTAGATGACAGGAACCCAACAGGGCTTGTAGGTACAACCAGGACCCCTCAGCCAGGTCCCTCTGGGGGGCAAGGAGCTTAGACTCCAGTCCTGGGGTTCCTGCCTCTTCCCAGCCAGCGCAAAACTGAAACTAAAACCTCTCCAGCAGGCTCCCTCCCTTTCTGGGCTTCCCGGACAAAGGTGTTGACTCCCCCCACCCCCTTCCTGGCTCAGGTCCTGTCCCTCACCTAAAGTCACCCCCTGCTCTGCACTCCCCCATGCAGACAGTCCCTATTGCATCACAAGGAGGCTCTGGTTAGTGGCCCAGTTCTGGCAAGCTCAGACTTTGACAAACCCTTTATGGTGTTCACCGACGCCTCAGACACGGGACTGGGGGCGGTGTTAATGCAGGAGGATGAAAAGGGGGAGAGACACCCCATCGTGTACCTGAGCAAGAAGTTGCTACCCCACGAGCAGAACTACGCGGCTATCGAGAAGGAATGCCTGGCCGTGGTGTGGGCCCTTAAGAAGCTAGAGCCATATCTCTTCGGGCGACACTTCACCGTGTACACCGACCACTCTCCCCTGACCTGGCTGCACCAGATGAAAGGAGCCAACGCCAAGCTCCTGAGGTGGAGCCTGCTCCTGCAGGACTATGACATGGACGTGGTCCATGTGAAGGGAAGTGCCAACCTGATAGCGGACGCGTTGTCCCGGAGAGGGGGCCCTGAACTTCCCCAGGTCACTGGGCAGAGTGACCCTGCTCAGTTCAGTCTCGAAGGGGGGAGAGATGTGATGGAGTAGGTAGCAGGGTGGATGACCTGGGAACGTTGTTTAGTTTTACTGGGACTGTCTTCATGGGGGAAGGGAAAGCAGGGAGTGACTTGAGGGACAATATCTGAGCCTGTAACCTGCACCGGGGGTGGGGAGGGGGTTCAGCCAGGTGACACTTTCTGCCCAGGAAACTGGACAAAGGCTGGGGGAGGAGCTGGGGGAGATGGCTGGGGGGCGGGCGCTGTCTACGGAAGTGGAGGGAACCCCACATCTGGGGTCTAAGTTCCCTGCCCCCCAGAGGGACCTGGCTGAGAGGCCCTAGTTGTACCTACAAGCCCTGCTTGGCACTGTGTCCTGTCGTCTAATAACCCTTTTGTGTTACTGGCTGGGTGAGAGTCCCGATGAGTCGCAGGAAGTGGGGGTGCAGGGCCCTGAGTCCCCCACACTCTTTGAGAGGGGGCACCAGCCTAGAATCCCCCACAGCCCCAACATGTTGGCCCTGGTTGTCCCCTCCCCAGGAACACGTAGGGCCTCAGCTCCCATTGCAACAGGGCTGGTTCAACCTCCAGCCCCACGGCCCCAGCAGCTGGCCCTGGCTACCTGGGACGGCCCTGCCACCCTCTGCGCCTGGGCCCGATGCTCTGCTGTGAGCTGCTCTCGGCCAGGTGCCTCCTGCAGCCAAGCCAGGGGTCCCAGCTCCAATGATAATGCACTGTGGGGCAGGGCTGGACATCCCTGAATGCCTGGGGACCAGGGCAGGACCCTGGGGCAGCTTGTCCTCAGCCCAGCCAGGAGGCCCTTCCCCTGGACTACAGCCATGATGGCTGGTAGGAGCAGACAGGACTCTGAGCTCCAGGAAGCCCGCAGCAGAGCCAGCCAGGCCCCTCCCAGTGCTTGGCTCTGCCGTGTCCCAGCCGGGGAAAGCAGGGGCCCTGGGGCCTGGCCCCACAGCCCCTCTCAGCAGGAGCCTGCTGCCCCCCCGAAGTGCTAATGGAGCACAGGCCCACATGGCTGCCCTGCCTCCAGAGAGGCCTGGAGGATTCAGCCCCAGGGAACAAGGAGCCCTGCCCCCAAGCTCAGAGATGGCCACCTAGGGACACGGCAGCCCCAGGCCTAGCCAGCCCCAGAGCTGGGCACCAGTAATCAGTGGCCTCTGCTCAGCCCCAGCTGCCAGTCCCAGGGGGTGCCTGGCCCGGGAACACCCCGGCTCTCAGCGATCCCACCGCTGCCAGCACAGGCTCCAGGCAGCCACAGCCCTGCCCCAAGCCCGTGTTATGGGGCCAGGCCAGCACCCCACTCTGCACTCAGTACAGGTGCCCCCACCAGGGCACAGCTCCCACAGCACAGCCTCCACTCCTTTTATTTAGAAATTAAAACAAAATTCAGGACCCGCCCCATGCCCCAGCAGAGTGGAGTGGCCCAGCCCACAGTCCCATCTCCACCAGCCCCCCTGCAGGATGCCCCTGGCTTGGGGGGGGGGGCCCAGCCCACAACCCCATCCCTCCCCCACCAGCATGCCCCATGCTGAGGGGCTCAGCCCATGGCCCTGTCCCCACCAGCCCCCCTCAGAGTGCCCCACACTGGGGGGGCCCAGTCCACGGCCCCATCCCATCAAGCTCCAGCCCTCATGGCCAAGGGGCTGGGATGCCTTGTGGGGCAGCTGCTATGGGGCCTACCCTGACTACTGGCTGTGACACCCCCACAATACATCACACCATGCCAGCCAATCAGCACACCTATGTGGCAGCCCCTCCCAGCTCAGGGCAGGGCTGAGGATCTGAGTTCGAATGGCACCGTCTCCTCCCAGGCTGGGCACGGGGCTAGGTATGGGGCAGTGCCCCGCCTTCCCCTCAGCAGTTCCGGTGGCCCCACTCCTCATCGCTGACAAACACCAGGTTGCTCTGGCCACCCCCTGGCCGGGGGGCTGAGCTGGGCGAGCTCTGGGAGCCCCGGAACGTCTTCATGCGGGGCCCGGCAGCCAGCACCCGCCCAGCACCCTGTAGCCATGACAGAAGGAGGCGTCAGGCCCTGCCCTGAGTGGGCCCCTGCCCCATTGCCCCAAACACTGGGCATCATATGCCCTGGCCTCTGCCCCCACCCTGCCCCCCAGCACGAGGGGAAGCTGGTCCCGGCCCTGCCCCTCCGAGAGCAGCTGCCCCAGGGCCAAGCTGCCAGCCAGGGCCCACTGCCATGCCAGGGCGCTGGGGCAGGGGAGAGATGGCCCCCAGGTGCCATCTGAGGGGGACACAGCAAAAAGACAGCCAGGGCTCTAGGGCAAGGGAGCTTCCCCCCACGCCTGCCCCAGGGGGTTGGTGCTGACTCACCCGGGGCTCCCCAGTGCCAGAGCTGTGCCAGGCCCCCCAGGGCTCCCCCAACCTGCACTCACCAGGCTCAGCCTGTCCCCGCGGCCAAGCTCCTGGATCTCCACCTCCTCCAGGGGCCGCGGAGGGCGCACCCGGGGCAGGCTCAGCTGCTGGGGCTGGAAGGGCGGCACTACCGGCTCTGCCAGGCTGGGGCCCTGTGCCAGTGCCTTGGCTCTCCTGAGAAGAGAGGGGAGTTACCAGGCCAGCTGCCCCCTCGTGAGCCCCAGGAACCTCATCCCCCTCCCAGGCCCAGGCCCAGGGTCGCCCAGAGGGGGGGCAAGTGGGGCAATTTGCCCCAGGCACCGCAGGGGCCCCACAAGCTCTGGCCCAGGGGCGGTCTGGGTCTTCGGCAGCATTTCGGCTGCAGGGGAGGGGACCTTCAGTGCTGCCAAAGACACGGAGCGACCAAAGGGCCCCCCGCAGCCGAAGACCCGGATCGCCGCCGGTGGGTATAAGCGCCACAGCTCCCCTGAATCCTCTGGGCGGCCCTGCCCAGGCCAGAGACCCCAGCCAGCTCCAGGTGCCCTCCCAGCACAGAGCAGGGCACTGCAGGGTTTGCACTGCCCCTTCCCCAGCCTCACTGCCATCTATGGGGCCCCCCATTGCACTCAACCACCCCAGGGTCATGGGGAGAGGGTGGGCCCAGCCCTGAGGCACTGGGGCTGGCACCCATAGGGAGGACAAGTTGTGCAGGGGGGGGAGGGGGGCTTCCGGCCTAGCAGCCCTAGGGCGAGGTGGGAAGGGCAGGAGAATCTGCCCCAGCTGATGGCCCCGGGCCGGCGGCTGTGTCATCACAAGCCCTGCACCCCCAGAGCAACTGCACCAGTCACTCCAAAGTGCCAGGTCGTGGCTGGCTGGGTCCCAGGGCCCTGCACCCCACAGGAACACTGCCCCCCCCCACATGCCCTGTCCCCCATTGCCCTGCTCCCTCATGCACTGCCCCCCATAACCCCCAAGGACAGCCCCCAAATCCCCCCTAATCTCCCCCATCACCCTGCACCCCCATGACTCCCACACCCCCATGCTTTGAGCAAGGTGGCAGGGGGGAGGGGATAAGCCTCACCCCCAAACAGGAGTGGGGCTGGTGCCCTCTAGTGGTTGCTCCACACCAGAGCCAGCAGCTCTGCCAGCGCCCCTCACTCCCAACCCACAGCCTATATCCCAGCCCCAGGCTCTCCCCACAGCTCTGCCAGCGCCCCCCACTCCCAACCCGCAGCCCATATCCCAGCCCCAGGCTCTCCCCATAGCTCTGCCAGTGCCCCTCACTCCCAACCCGCAGCCCATATCCCAGCCCCAGGCTCTCCCCACAGCTCTGCCAGTGCCCCTCACTCCCAACCCACAGCCCATATCCCAGCCCCAGGCTCTCCCCACTCCCGACCCGCAGCCCATATCCCAGCCCCAGGCTCTCCCCATAGCTCTGCCAGCGCCCCTCACTCCCAACCCACAGCCCATATCCCAGCCCCAGGCTCTCCCCATAGCTCTGCCAGCGCCCCCCACTCCCAACCCGCAGCCCATATCCCAGCCCCAGGCTCTCCTCATAGCTCTGCCAGTGCCCCTCACTCCCAACCCGCAGCCCATATCCCAGCCCCAGGCTCTCCCCATAGCTCTGCCAGCGCCCCTCACTCCCAACCCACAGCCCATATCCCAGCCCCAGGCTCTCCCCACTCCCGCCCGCAGCCCATATCCCAGCCCCAGGCTCTCCCCATAGCTCTGCCAGCGCCCCTCACTCCCAACCCACAGCCCATATCCCAGCCCCAGGCTCTCCCCATAGCTCTGCCAGCGCCCCTCACTCCCAACCCACAGCCCATATCCCAGCCCCAGGCTCTCCCCATAGCTCTGCCAGCGCCCCTCACTCCCGACCCGCAGCCCATATCCCAGCCCCAGGCTCTCCCCACTCCCGACCCGCAGCCCATATCCCAGCCCCAGGCTCTCCCCATAGCTCTGCCAGAGCCCCTCACTCCCAACCCACAGCCCATATCCCAGCCCCAGGCTCTCCCCGCAGCCTCGGATCCCCTCGCCCTGGGTGAGGAGGGAGGGACACCAGGGAGCGTTCGCATGGCAGCCGTCTTACCCCAGGAGCAGCAGCGCCGTCAGCAGCAGCAGCAGGACGACGCCCCCAGCGCAGGACACCCCAACCAGCACCAGCAGGAAGGCTACAAGGAGAGATCCATCAGCAGGGCCGGTGCCCGCCATGGGGCTGCTCCCCAGCACCACACGCTGCACCGGGCCCAGCACAGCCCCCATCCCCCTGCTGTCCCAGGGCCTTGCCAGCTGGAATCAGTGCCACATCCTCCCCCGCACCCCCCAGCTGCTGCTCTGGGGCTCTGCTGGCAGGGGGACTGGCCAGGCTGAGCATCCCCAGCCCCAGCTCCACACGGGCCCCGCCCCACACAGACACTCACGCTCCTCACACTGGAAGCCACCAAAGCCAAACGGGCACCTGCAGAGACCGAGACCAGGGTTCAGTGTGTGTCCCAGCAGCAAACCCTGCTCAGCCTCACCTGCCCTCCATCCCCCCAGCCCTATAGACCAGGCTGCCTGCCAGGGGGCCTCCCAAACCCAAGGGTAACAGGGAGTGTCTGCAAAGCCTGTGTGGCTCCAGCCACTAGGCCGCCTGCCCCTGCCACGCAAGCAGCCGCTGGTGGAGCCATGGGGGATCTGAGGCCCCGGGGCGGCACCAGGTCCCCGATGACGGGACCAGCCAGAAGCCAGTGCCCCCAGCTGCACGGCACCAGCCAATGCACAGTGGCTGCTCCCAGGGCATGGGCGCTTCCCTGGCTGTGAGCAGCCTCCCGTGGGATGCCAGAGCTCACCTGGCACAGACGCCATCCCGCAGCCAGAAACCGCTGCCACAGGCTGCAGGGGGAGAGATACAGTGAGATGCCCACAGGCTGGGCAAGGCCCTGGTTGCTTTCCAGACACAGCTGGGGACAGCCTGGCATTGGGACCAAGACCACAGTGCCAGGGCAGCACCCCTGCCCAGGCCCCATCATAGAATATGAGGGTTGGAAGGGACCTCAGGAGGTATCTCGTCAAACTTCCTGCTCAAAGCAGGACCAACCCCAACTAAACCATCCCAGCCAGGGCTTTGTCAAGCTGGGCCTTAAAAACCTCTAAGAAAGGAGATCCCACCACCTCCCTAGGGAACCCATTCCAGTGCTTCACCACCCTCCTAGTGAAATAGTGTTTCCTAATATCCAACCTAGACCTCCCCCACTGCAACTTGAGACCATTGCTCCTTGTTCTGTCATCTGCCACCACTGAGAACAGTCTAGATCCATCCTCTCTGGAACCCCCTTTCAGGTAGCTGAGGGCTGCTATCAAATCCCCCCTCATTCTTCTCTTCTGCAGACTAAATAAGCCCAGTTCTCTCAGCCTCTCCTCATAAGTCATGGGCTCCATCCCCCTAATCATTTTTGTTGCCCTCCACTCAACTCTTTCCAATTTCTTCACATTCTTCTTGTAGCGGGGGGCCCAAAACTGGACACTGTACTCCAGATGAGACCTCACCAATGTCGAATAGAGGGGAATGATCACGTCCCTCGATCTGCTGGCAATGCCCCTACTTATAGAGCCCAAAATGCTGTTGGCCTTCTTGGCAACAAGGGCACACTGCTGACTCATATCCAGCTTCTCATCCACTTTAACCCCCAGGTCCTTTTCTGCAGAACTGCTTGTCATCCCCCCAGCCTGGCACGGGGACTGAGATGGCAGTGTCAGTGCAGCACCCCCTGCCCGTACCCCATCCCGGCACTAGGGACACTGGCTGGGCGTGTGGCTGCCCAGGTCAATGGGGCTCCGCTCTGGGGGCAGCCTGGCTCATGCTGCAACTCCCGCAGCAGGTCAGCCTGGAGCCGCTGAGCCCGGGCAGGGAAGCTGCGGTCGTGGGAGAGTTTCCCAGGTGCCGAGCTCTGAAAGCCTCTCCCTGCCCAACCCCTGGTACTCCGGCCCTTGGCAGGCGGTTGGGCCCCTGGGGGAGGGGGGAGAAGCGCCACTTTCCCACCCTGCTGAGAGCCTTCCCCTCCCCCCAGCCTCATGGAGCCCCCTGCCCAACCTGCGCAGGCACGGCCGTTGGCAGGGACGGGGTGGTATCCCGGCCGGCAGGGGCACTGGGCCAGCCCATCCTGGAACACGCAGGCTGTGGAGACGGGGTCGCAGGGCTGCAGTTCACAGAGACTCAGGCCTAGGGGCGGGTGGGAGAGAACACAGCCTGGTTGGAGTCCCCCTCAGAGGCCTCCCAACCCTGTCACAGCTACCCCCAGAGCCACCTCCCTCCCATGCCCAGCCTGAGACATGCCCAACTTGGCCTGAGCCCCTCCAGAGACACCCTGCCCAGCTCCGTGCCAGCCACTCCCAACCCAGTCTGCCATAAAGTGGGGAATTTTCTTGAGACTTTCCATGAGAGCTGTGTGTGCCTCAGTTTCCCCGTGTGCTGCATGTGTGAGGAGGGGTTGCTGTTGCAGGGGTCCAGGAGATGGGGCCCCAGCGACTGGTGACAGGGAGGCCCCCCCAGCTCAGGAGCAGCTGGTTGTGGCCAGTGAGGGACAAAGGGCCGAGGTGAGAGAGGCCAGTGACCTGAGCAGCCAGTTCCAGCCAGGGGGGAACAAAAGGCCGAGGAGCCAAGGGGGACAAAGGACGGAAGGGAGAGCGGGCCCTGGGGCAAGAGACAAAGGGCGGAGGAGGGGAGAGAGGCTTGGCTGGAAGGAGGGGGCTGGACTGGGACAGGGAGCAGCCTGAGCCCATGGGAACGGGGCCAAACCCAGCTGCCCAGGGCTGAGACTGGCCAGGCCGAGGTCCTGAGAACTGCCTGGGCTGGGTTCAGACGCTCAGTAAACCCCCTGGGTTACACTGGCTGAGAGTCACTGCAGGCTAGAGATCGGGGGGCATCGCTCCCTCGAGGGGGCAGGGAGATCAGGGGTCCCTGGCAGAGCCAGGCTGCTGGAGGCTCAGGGAGGTGCGGTCCCAGGAGGCGGTGGAGCATGAGGGCCTGACCCCCAGGAGAGCGGCCCCCCGAGAAGGGCTGTCGCTCTGAGGGAGGTTCCTCCCCAAGACTGTATGGAGCCGAGAGATGGGGCCTGGAAATCCATGACAGAGCAACCGCTCCCTCTCCATTCCGTCAGAGCCCCCCAACCAGCCTGAACCCCACTAGGGCCGTGGGGGGGCACAGCTGGGTGCCTCCTGCCCCAGGCTGCAGGGAGAGGAGGGAGCGGAGTAGGGATATGGGGGCCATGCTCCCCGGGCATGTCTCTTTTGGGGGCAGGGGTCTGTCCCCCCTTCTTGCCCGGGGCCCCACCCAGGAGAGCCCCCCCCCCCCCCCCCGCTCACTCTGGTAGGAGACGGTGTCCCGCAGGAAACTGCAGGCCGGGTCACTGGCCTGGCACCGCTCCCAGAACCCCGCGATGGCCCCATCCACCTGCCGGGCCGTGACGGACGAGAGCGCCGAGAAGCTGTGCAGGACGGTCACTGCCTGGCTGTGCGGCCTGGGGGGGCCCACGCCTCCAGTCAGCGCCCAGGGCCAGGCAGCACCCTGGCTAAGCAGGGCCCCCCGGGTCAACCGCATGCAAAGCCAGCGCCTCGTTCCCACCGCCCCCCCGACTGCCCTTCCCAGGTTACCCGTAATGCCCCCCCCGGCCAGCGCCTCGTTCCCACCGCCTCCCAACTGCCCTTCCCAGGTTACCCGTAATGCCCCCCCCAGCCAGCGCCTCGTTCCCACCACCCCCTCGACAGCCCTTCCCAGGTTACCCGTTAACCCCCCCCGGCCAGCGCCCTGTTCCCACCGCCCCCCGACAGCCCTTCCCAGGTTACCCAGCAAGCTCCAGTCCCCTTCCACCAGCTCCCTTCCACCCTCCCATGGCAGCCAGCGCCCCTGGGCCAGCCCCACACTCACTGCAGGTCCAGGACAGAGGAGGACAGATAAGCGTCCAGTTGCCCCAGGATAGGCTGGAACTGGGGGCAGACACAGAGGGCTGGGTGAGGGGCTGGTGTGCAGGGCCCCCCCAGCCCTGGCCAGCCAGCTGAGGAGAGAAACCAGAGCCTGGGGCTGCATAGAGCATGGCCCCCCCGGGCAGAGAGGGGGCTTCTGGGCCAGCCCTGCCCTGGACCCCCTCCATGCATATGCCTGGGGCCTGGCAGAGGTGCCCAGGTGAGGGGCGGGGAGCCCTCAGGGGAGGGTTGCCAACTCTCTACTTGCACAAAACCCAACACTCTTCCCCTTCCCCAAGGCCCTGCCCCCTCCCTCTGTTGCTGCCATGCCCCCCCCCAGTCCCTGGCTCAGGGATGGGGGTGTGGGAGGGGGTGAGGGGTAGGGAGTTCAGGGTGCGGGAGGGGGTGAGGGCTCCGGGGTGGGGCCAGGGAGAGGGGGTGAAGGCTCCAGGGTGGGGGGGTTCAGGGTGGAGTGTTCAGGGTGCGGGAGGGGGTGAGGGCTCCGGGGTGGGGCCAGGGAGAGGGGGTGAAGGCTCCAGGGTGGGGGGGTTCAGGGTGGAGTGTTCAGGGTGCGGGAGGGGGTGAGGGCTCTGAAGTTGGGGTGCAGGGGTATGAGGGCTCCAGGGCTCTGAAGTTGGGGTGCAGGGGGCTGCGGCGCAGGGTTGAGGGGCACCGGCAGGGCGGGCAGGGGGCTGCAGCGCAGGGTTGAGGGGCACCGGCAGGGCAGGGCTGGGCTGGGGAGAGGGGGTGATGGCTCTGGCTGGGGGTGAGGGCTCTAGGATGGGGCTGGGGATGAGTTCGGAGTGCAGAAAGGGGTGAGGGCTCCGGGGTGGGGCCAGGGATGAGTTTGGGGTGCAGGAGGGGGTGAGAAGTTCAGGGTGTAGGGTGGGGGGGTTCAGGGTGCAGGAGGGGGTGAGGGCTCTGAGGTTGGGGTGCAGAGGGGGTGTGAGGGCTCTAGAGATGGGCAGGGGGTTGTGATGCAGTTTGGTCAGGCCGAGGGGAGGGGGCACAAGCTGTTCCCCAAGGAGTTACCCTTCCCACCCCAGCCCATCCCCCACCCCCAGTGCCCCCCCAGGGCATCAGCAGGGCCTCACTCCCAGCACCCACTGCCCACCAGCGGGTGTCAGTCAGACCCCCCCCCCTTACCAGGCTCTCCAGCTGGGTGACGACCCTGCGCAGGTCGGCAGGTGGCAGCGGGCTTGGGGGTGCCGGGCCGGTGGCCCGCAGGGAGAGGCGCCCTGGGAACGTCCTGGCTTCAAACACGCAGAAGGCAGGGGGGAGACGGGACAAGTGGTCTCAGAGCCAGCAGGGCCACAGGCTGCCCACAGGGGACCCCCAGCCAGACTCCCTCCCTGCCCTGAACAGAGCCCGGGTACGAGGGCCCCTCCCTCCCCCCCCACACTATATGCTCCCCCCTTCAGCCCAGCCACCCCCCACTGCCCCAGCCCAGCCCATAGGGCTCTGGTCAGGCAGCTGCTCCCTTGTCCCAGAGCCCCCCTCTGCCAGCAGGTGCACCATGGGGGTCAGAGCAGGATATGGGGGAGTCACAGGCAGAACAGAGACCAGGGCCCCAGCGGGAGCATCCTGGCTATGGGGTGAGAAGGACACAGGGAGCCAGCGCCAGACCTGGGCCCCTCCCCCACACTGGGCATCACCAGGGCCAGGCAGATCTGGGGGCAAAGTAAAGGGAGACAGAGCCCCTAGGGGCACCCACTCGGTGTGACACGGCAGGTAGCCCCATGCAGCAATGGCAGGGGGCAGAGGCATGGGACCCTCCCCCCAGGCCCAGGGGAGCAGCCCCCTTACCTGGCACACAGCCCATGGTCCGGCTGAGATAGAAGCCCAGGACGCAGCGGCAGGAGAAGTGCCCAGCCCAGGACACGCAGGTGCTCCAAGGGGGGCAGGGCTGCCCACTGCCACAGCTGGGCTCATCTGGGGGAACAGCCCCCCACCCCAAGAGTGAACAAACCTGAGCTGACACTCAGACCCGGGAGGAGCCTGGACAGCAGGTACCCAGGGCAGGTGGAACAACACAGCACTGGCATAGTATGGGCTGCGGGTTAGAAGTGAGGGGCACCGGCAGGGAGCTGCGACGCAGGGTTGGGGGGCACCAGCAGGGCGGGACTGGGCTGGACAGGCAGGGGGCTGCGGCGCAGGGTTGAGGGGCACCAGCAGGGCAGGCAATGGGCTGCAGCACAGGGTTGGGAAGCACTGGCAGGGAGCTGCGGCGCAGGGTTGAGGGGCACCGGCAGGGCGGGCAGGGGGCTGCGGCGCAGGGTTGAGGGGCACCGGGTTGGGAGGCACCGGCAGGGCAGGGCTGGACGGGCAGGGGGCTGTGGCGCAGGGTTGAGAGGCACCGGCAGGGCAGGGCTGGATGGGCAGGGGGCTGTGGCGCAGGGTTGAGGGGCACCGGCAGGGCGGGCAGGGGGCTGCGGCGCAGGGTTGAGGGGCACCGGGTTGGGAGGCACCGGCAGGGCAGGGCTGGACGGGCAGGGGGCTGTGGCGCAGGGTTGAGAGGCACCGGCAGGGCAGGGCTGGATGGGCAGGGGGCTGTGGCGCAGGGTTGAGGGGCACCGGCAGGGCGGGCAGGGGGCTGCGGCGCAGGGTTGAGGGGCACCGGGTTGGGAGGCACCGGCAGGGCAGGGCTGGACGGGCAGGGGGCTGTGGCGCAGGGTTGGGAGGCACCGGCAGGGCAGGGCTGGACGGGCAGGGGGCTGCGGCGCAGGGTTGAGGGGCACCGGCAGGGCAGGGCTGGGCTGGGCTGGACAGGCAGGGGGGCACCAGCAGAGCAGGGCTGGGCTGGAAGAGTGATCGAGGGGCCAGGGCCAAACCGGGCCCTGCAGTGGAGTTGGGCCATACCTGGTGCTGTGGCCCCCACGGTGGAGGTGCCAGTCCCTGCGGGCGTCTCGGTGCTTTTAGCCCAGGTCTGAGGTGTGGGGCTAGATGCTGCTGACCAGGGGGGTGTGCTGGACCCTGGAATACAAGGGGGTTGGGCAGCCGGAGGGTCACCCCCATTGGCGTGATGGGGGGGGGCCCTCCGCTGGCCAGGTGCAGGAGTCCCTGGGCATGTCCCTGGCAGTGCTGGCCCCTGGTGCCTCATCTTCCCAGCGTGCAGCTGGGCTTTTACCGCTGTGTGGCTAAGAGAGGAGCCCCCAGCTCAGCCTGGCACACAGCATCAGGGCAGTGCCCACCTCCACCTGGCACCACCCCAGCAAGGTCACCACCCAGCAGCGCTGGAGCCAGTTGGGGGAGGGGCAGAGCCCCCCTTTGCTACAGACAGCACCTCTGCTGGGGCTGCCCCAGGCTGAGCTGCAGACACCTCCCAGGCCGGGCCAGGCCAGGGGACATCTGCATTTCCCCCTTTGTTTGCTCCTAGGCGGGGCAGGGGGGAGCCCAGAGCAGTGGCTGGGAGCGTGGGCCAGGGGCAGCCGGGAACTCACCTGCCCCCCCAGCCTGCCCGGCACAGGGAGCCTGGAGCTGCAGCAGGAGCCCGAGGAGGAGAAATGGGCTGCCCCTCCCCATCCTGACAGGCCTGGGCCCCAGCTGCTCTCAGCCTCCACGGGGCAGAGAGGGGAGCCAGGCCCCCCTGCGCTGGGTTAAGAGCGATCCAGGGGCTTGTTAATGATTCCTGGGTGGGGGCAGCTGTCAAGGGTCCAGGCAGCCACTGAGGGAGCCCCTGTGCGGCTGGCTCTGAGTGCCCAGCTGGCGCTCATCAACCCAGGCAGGGCCTGGCCCAGGCAGCTCTGCCCCCCCAGGCTACCCCCACTCAGCAGCTCTGGCCAAGGGAGGACAAAGTGCAAAGCACAGCGGGGAGCTGGGAGCTGGGAGCTGGGCCCGCACCAGGGGCTGCCCGGAGCTGAGCAGCAACAGAACAGCTGGTCCCCTGCTGGCCAGGCTGCCGACAGAGGCTCCCCCAGCGCTGAGATCTGCCCCGGGGTGGGGTGGGGGGCTGGTTACACAGGGCTCCCCCCCAGGGCTGAGATCTGCCCCTTGGGGTGGGGGGCTGGTCACACAGGGCTCCACCCCAACGCTGAGATCTGCCCCCTGGGGTGGGGGGTGGGGCTGGTTACACAGGGCTCCTCCCCCAGCGCTGAGATCTGCCCCGGGGTGGGGTGGGGGACTGGTTACACAGAGCTCCCCGCCAGGGCTGAGATCTGCCCCTTGGGGTGGGGGGCTGGTCACACAGGGCTCCACCCCAGCGCTGAGATCTGCCCCCTGGGGTGGGGGTGGGGCTGGTTACACAGGGCTCCTCCCCCAGCGCTGAGATCTGCCCCCTGGGGTGGGGAAGGGGGCTGGTCACACAGGGCTCTGTGACGTTATAAGTACAATATAAAAATCTCACTGAAAGGTGAGGGGGCCAGAAAGAGTTAATTAACTCACCTCACCGACTGACCTGACTCATGGGTGAACCTTAAGGACTGGTTAGCAAGATATGTAAATGAACAGAGCTTTGAAATGCAAGTCTGCATTGTTAGGGGTAGAAGGGGAGGTGTTTGCTCAGGGCTTGTGATGTAAGCAAACAAGTCTTGTCTATTGCTATAGCTTTGATTCAAAGATCAAAAAAGGAATATTAGCATTTAAGATGATACTTGAGTGAACTAGTATTATTGTCTCTGTGTCTCGTTGAAGATTGTGGTGACCTGTATCTGAACTGTTTGATGGATAAATTACGCTGTGCTAACTGCCAGGATGTTTGGGAGAAGGAGTTAAGCCTATTGTTTTCTCAGGCAGAGAGGCTGCTGGAAATGTATAAGAACCTGGGACACGATCCTTCTTCATCTCAGATCTGCTTTGGGTTTCAAGAGGGGGAAACCTTAAGCCGTAAGGATTGAGATCCCCCGTCACTGACTGGAGCCACCCTGAATATGGACATTGGACTATAACCTCTGGACTATTTCTAAAAGGACGTTTGGCAACTACAAGCTCACCTCTGCTATGTATCTGAACCTCAAGAATTGAATTCAAGTCTGTATGTGTATTAATCTTTTAACCAACACACTCTCTCTTTTCTTTTTTAATAAATTTTAGCTTAGTTAATAAGAATTGGCTGTAGCGTGTATTGTGGGTAAGATCTAGGTTATAATTGGACCTGGATATGTGGCTGATCCTTTGGGATTGGAAGAACCTTTTCTTTTATATGATGAAGTAAGATTTTCAGGAATCATCATCATATCTGACAGGTGTGTCTGGACGGAGGCCTGAGGCTGGGTATTTTAAGGGAACTGCGTGGTTTAAACTTCTAAGTAACCAGTGAGGTACTACAGAAGCTGTTTTGTGCTGGCTTGGTAAATCTAAGTATTGAAATAACCACCAGCGTTTGGGGTTTGTCTGCCCTGTTTTGTTTGCAGTTCACTCTGATTGAGTGACCTCAGCTGGCTCTCCCGGGCAGCACCGTCACATGGTGGGAAAGGTCTGTCCGCTCTTGGGGCAGGCTGAGACACAAGTGGGAACGGTGCCTACCTGCCTGGGACCTTAGGTCCCTCATCGATGGAGCTCTTGAGACAATGGGACTTTCACACCCAGCAACCATTGATCGGGACCCACCTACTCCCCTGCTCTGCTGGGGGATGGAGCTGCATCTCCCCCCCTCGGGAACAAAGGACTGGGAGGGGTGAGGTGGGGGTTAAGTGGGGGCTGCTGGAAGCAGTCGGTGCTCACCTAGGAATCTGACAAAAGAGCAGATGGCCGGACAGACAGAACTGTAAGGTCTGAGGCCTTTTTCTGCAGCCACACTAAGACAGCAGCACCATGAATCACTCACAGCCTCACACACCACCTAAACTGCATTAAAGCTGTGTCACAGCAGACATCCCATCCTCACAGCACCCGCCGCCACCAGAGAGAGAAACCGCTTCAGTGGCTAAAGAAACCCGGGTCTGATTGAATCTGTCTGGCAGGAAATCACTCAGCAGCAGTTGTGGGTGTGAAATCTTGATGTGTATTGTGACTTTATGATCCCCATTTCTCTATGGTTTATCCGTCTGGTCTCTGTCTGGTTTGTGAGTGTGTCTGTTACATAACTAATTTTGCTAGGTGTAAATCAATGAAGGTGCGGAGAACCATTGGCTAAAGGATTGTTTGACAATATGTCAGGACTGGTTACAGAACTGGTCAGGAATCATTTAGGGAAATGGCTGGTTAAGGGGCAGCTAAGCAGGACTCAAGTGTCACTGTATCAGCTGGGGTCTAAAACGAAGTTCTTGGGAACCAGCTCCAGGCCCCAGCCCTGAAGATCAGAGCGGCCAGACCTCAGCACCCTGCCAGTGACACCGTGCAGACGCTGGATATCCTGACTGGCCATCAAGAGAAGCTCCTCTGCGTTCCTGGGAGCGGTGAGCACTGTAGGCTCAGCGGGTGCAGGCTGGTTTGGTGACTGTTAATAAAGAGAGGATCAGGGTATTACTGTGTGAGGCTCTTTCACTGGGAAAAGGCCCTGCAGACCCGCAGAAAATGATGCCCTGAGCCCAGGGCCGGTGCAACCATTTAGGCGAACTAGGTGGTTGCCTAGGGCGCTGAGATTTGGGGGAGCCAAAAAGCGCCCCCAATCTTTTTTTAAATGGTTGACCGGCCGCTGCTGCTGGGACAGAGAGGGAGTCTGAGCTGCCGGCGGCAGCCGGCAGCCCAAGGCGTCCCCCGGGTCAGCGCACACCGCCGCGGCAGCCGGCAGCCCAAGGTGTGCCCCGGGTCAGGGCGCTGCCACGGCAGCCGGCAGGCCAGGGTGTGCCCCGGGTCAGGGCGCCGCCGCGACAGCCAGCAGGCCAGGGTGTCCCCCGGGTCAGGGCGCCACCATGGCAGCCAGCAGCCCAGGGTGTGCCCCAGGTCAGGGCGCCGCCGCGGCAGCCGGCAGGCCAGGGGGTCCCCCGGGTCAGGGCGCCGCTGCGACTGCCCAGAGGTTCAGGCTGCCGGCGGCGCGCTGACCCAGGGGAATCCCTGGGCTGCTAGCAGAGGCTCAGACATCAAAATCCCTCTCCCTCTCAGAGCAGGGGCTCCAGCCTATGCAATTTTTCTCAGTGGGGGGGGGGGCGGCAGCGGCTGGGCAGAACTGCGCAGCTCTGCTTAGCGCATGTGGCAGGAGCCCTGCGACGGCGTGACACAAGGGCTTCTGGAGGAAAGCGGGGGCTGCCCCCTGGCTCAGCCTCCACATCAGCCCCAGCGAGGGGCAGGAGAAGAAAAGAGCCTCAGCGGTGGTCTGGTGGAGTGGAGGAAGAAAGAAGATCCTGATGCTCATGTGCTGGGCAAGGTAAGCAAGTGCTTCCCCACAGCTCGGCCTCAGGCGCCTGTGCTCCTGCCCCCTTGGTCCTTGGCTGGTCCCTGCTCCTGCTCCCCTTGTATGTGGGCGGCTCGAGAGAACAGCAGCCTGCAGAGCTGAGCTGCCCCAGTGCCCCCAGGCACCAACCTTGACCCCATCCCCCCCACAGCCCTGACCCCCAGCTCCGAGCCCAGCCCCTCTGAGCTGGACACCACCCTGACCCCATCTCCCCACATCCCTGAGCCCAGCCCCTGTGAGCTGGGCACCCCTGAACCCAGAGCCCAGCTCCCCACCAAGCCCTGGGCAACAACAGCACCACCCCCAGGCAGCGACAGCCCATTGGTACCAACCATCACAATCACCCATCATCTGCCCATTATGTAATTGCAAATGTATACAGACCATTACAGCTTTTAATGTTTTTAAATAATGTATTTAGTGTATTTTCAAATTATTACAAGTTAATTTTTGAATGTATTTCACTAGTTATTTTTTTACATTTCCTAATACATGTTACTATAGTATTGCAAATGTTTTATGGAAGGGGCCCCCAATTTTGCTTTGCCCAAGGCCCCCTGAGTCCTCTGGGCAGCTGTCTGAGTTTTAAGCCCTGCTGCTGTGTTTTGCCTGCAACAGGCAGGCCTAAGCCTGTGAGTGACCCCCACAGCAGCTGCCTGAAGAAGTGCTTGGGGGAATCATGCAGAAGGAGCGTGATATTTATTTGAGTTCTCTCCTCATGGAGGCTGTGCTCCACTTGGTGCAGGACAGCAGTCTCAGCAG
This sequence comes from Gopherus flavomarginatus, assembly GCF_025201925.1. Taxonomy (NCBI): domain Eukaryota; kingdom Metazoa; phylum Chordata; order Testudines; family Testudinidae; genus Gopherus; species Gopherus flavomarginatus. The sequence continues at coordinate 1,455,294 of NC_066618.1, forward strand.
GACTCTAGGCCCAGCACCTTGCCTCAGTTTGTGGACTTGTAGTGCACCCATCACCGGGCTCAGTCTGGCACCGCTACCCCTCACCAGTGCCCAAGAAGCAGTCAAAAAAGTTGGATGGACTGGTTAGGTTAGTTGTCATGCTGTTGCTTGGCCAGTGTAGAGACCACTGAATGCATAATATTCCTCTGTGATGTTCTGTCCTGAGCACAATTGGCATGTTATGAGGTAGTGCCTGTGAGGGACAGGTGTCTGTTTATGTCATCCAGCCATCGTGTCTTAGGTCTTCTGGGGGGAGAGCTTTTCCATCCTGCTTTCATTGGATCAAAGTCAAAGATTATTTTCACAGGGAAGTTCGTAGGCATTTAGAGCAGATGAACATACCACCACAGAGAGCACTTGGCAACCATTTGAGTGTGTGTGACCTATTTAGTTAGAAAATGAAATTTTTCATTCAAATTGAGTTTGTACCATTTGATGTTTTTAATCATTTGGAGGTGCATGGCGAGTTAGGTAGAATGGGTTCCGCAGCACTCCCAGTCAGATTTTGATATGAAGGAAGGACATATACGTGACTAAAAAAGGTGTATTTCTGATTACAATCAACATTGCTTAATTTTAAGGGAAAGTCATCTTGATCTCTTAATCAATATTTACGTCAAACAGCTGATGAAATTCAAATAGTTAATTATAGTAAGTGACATGCATTCTCTATCCTTTACTTGTAATAGTGAACAAGAAAAAGGACTGATAGGAATAAAATTTCATTTTTTTTCGTTTACAGTTGATGCAGCCTCATGGCAGATAAAAAAAAAAGGGTCTGGGGCACAATTTCCTGACCGTGTATTGTGTATAATGTATGTGATTGGGGGGCGGGGGGGCGCAAGATGGAAGTTTCGCCTAGGGCGCAAAATATCCTTGCACCGGCCCTGCCTGAGCCCTAGGAGCTGGGAAAGGGTGGGGCTGCCTAAATGAACTGAGTCACACCTTGACCCACAGAAGGGTAGATGGGGGCCCTAGAGTGTGCGGGTAACAGAACTGGACCCGAGGGTTCCCCAGAGCCGGGCTGGGCTCGGGGCTGGCCAGGATGGACCCTGCTTCACCCTTCATTGTCCCGGGCTGCCCGACGGGCCCCTAGGCCGGGCACCAGGTACTAACAACCCAGCTGTGCCCACGCTGGCTGCGTACCCCTGCGGACACTGGCACAGGGGCGTTGCTCCTCAAGATTGCACAAGTCTCCCTCCGGCTGTGTCCGTGGGAGTCGCTGCCCGGAGCCCATGGGGTGGAGCGGGGGGGGCTGCAGGCCCACAGGGCCAGTGAGGAGACATGACCCACACTGGGGGAAGAGCTAGCGAGACCCCCTGGGGGTCTGGCACAGTGACAAGTGACTGGAGATGGTTCCAAAGCTGGGGGTGCAGACCCTGTGGGTCCGTGACACTCTGCTGCAGCCATAAGCCACCCTGCCCCACCGTGGCCAGCTGGGAGTTCTCATTCTCCGGCAGCGTGATGGTCACCGTGGCTCCCGGCAGGGCGAAGGGGACATGGGCTGCAAAGCAAATACCAGTTCCACTATTCATTAGGGTAAGCGTGCAATAAACCCCACCGCCTGCTTGACGGCTAGATACACCCCCCCTCCTCCCCTGGCACTGCTCACTCCAGAGCTCTCCCTGGCCCAGCCCCTGGGAAATCAGATTCTGCACCAGGGCCTGGGCAACCACCCAGCTTCGAGACTCCTGCTCCCTGCCTGGACTGGAGGTCTGGCCCTGCCCATGGGGAACCGACCCAGCCAAAGCTGGGTGGGTAGGGCTGATACCTGAGGAAGTGGTGTCACCTCACCCCAGGGCTGCATGTCCCGCAGCCTCAGAGCCAATCTCCCCATGCCGCAGTCCCAGGAATCCCACCCATCTCTCCCTGTCCATAGAGCCTGCAGGTCTGCCCGACCCCCAGGCGCTAAGGGCAGGCTGAGCCGGGAACGGGACTGTGATGGACGGGGGTCTGGCTGTGCCACCTCAGTTTGATGAAACTGCCTTGTGGAATTCCTGCGCCAGGCCCCACAGAGCAGCTGGCTTGGCCCAAGAAGAACTGCTTCCCCTCAGCCCGGCTCCTCTCCGGCTCAGTGCCCTGCTCCCAGCTGGCTGGGTGGTGATGGCCCTGCAGCCCCAGCCGGGGAGACACCACCCCCATCACTGGAACCAGACTGGAAGCAAATGCAGCACAAATTGTCCCCAAAACACGCACATCTGGCCAGCTCCAGCTCCTCCCTGTGCTGACCCCCATGCAGCCGGGGCCAGCCCCAGCCCCAGCCCCAGCCCCAGCCAGACACAGATGGAGGTGGGGGCAGCTGCAGCCCCTTGCTGGGAGTTTTCTGCATCTCCCGTGACCCGGCCCAGCACCGGGACCAGGCTCCCTCATTCCCCTGCTGCCATGGGAGCCTCCCAGGGTCCCCAGGACAACCTCCGGGGCATGGTGAGGGGCCCAGGCAGACACAGCTCCCCTGTGCAGGGGCAGGGGGGTGCCCAGAGCAGGCTTGTCCCAGGGAGGGCTCCTGCGGTCTGGGCTCAGAGCGAGGATGGGGCTGTGGCTCCTGGGAACCAAGCTCCAGCCTGCTGCATGCTGGGGATGGCACCACCGCAGCCCCCGCTGGCTGGCGAGTGCAGCCCCGGGGCAGGGCTTGGCAGAGAGACTCGCTGGCTCCTGGCTGCCCAGTTATTTCCTGGGGTTTCCCTGGCTGGCTCCACAGTCCTCTGCCCAGCCAGGCTGCACCAGCCCCACCAAGCAGCAGAGATTACGCTGTGGGGGAGGAGGGCAGGGGGAATGCTGCCATGGGCGGGGGCTCAGGACAGGCGAGCGCTGCACCTCTCACCCCACAGCCAGGGCTAGTCCCCGTAGCACAGGGCTGATGGTGGGCACAGCTCTATCCCCTTTGCTGGAGCACAGCTCTGGGCAGCACCCCTGGCCCCTAGGACCCTCACCCTCTGGCAGGACAGATACAGGTTCCTGGCAAAGCCCTCCCTGCCCCCCTTTAAGAGTGGGGCCAGGTTCAGGTTGCCAGGTGTCTGGTTTTTGACTACACGTCTCATTGAAAAGGGAAGCTGGCAGCAGTAACCAGCCTCTGCCGGGGGGTAGGAAGAGCAGCAGCAGTGGCTGGCTTCTGGACCTGGCTTCCAGAGGTGGGATCCTGTCCCTCCACCACTGAGCCCTGATTGCCCCAGCCCTGGCCCCTCGTTCTGGGAACCAACCCCTGCTGTGCCCTGTTGGCAGCTCCTCCCAGCCCGGCTCTGCAGGCAGCAGCTCAGTCCCCTCCCGGGAGAGGAGTCAGCAGGGGCAGGGCAGGGGGCAGGGAAAGGTTCTTCGGTTTTCTGCCATTGGAAAGTTGGGGTGGCGGATGGGGGAGCACATGGGCAGGACCACCAGGGCGATACTGAGAGCTGGAGCCCACCCCCAGTATGTTTTTTCTCGGCTCCCACTCATGGGCTTCTTGCTTCTCGATTAACCCCACCGCCGAACGCCGCCTGCGCCAACGAGCTGCTGCCAGCACCCACTGGCACTCTCCCCCCCAGGCCCTCGGGAAGGGGCAAGCAGAGATCTTCAACCAGGAGCCACTGAGGCAGTAGCTCGCCCTGTGGAGGAGGGGCTCAGGGGCTGCCAACTTTCTAATCACACAAAGCCCAACACCCTTGCTCCATCCCCTGACCCTTCTTCGAGGCCCCACCCCCGTTGCTTCTCCAAGGCCCCGCCCCTGCCCCCACTCACTCCATCCCCCCTCCGTTGCTCACTCTCACTCACTTTCACTGGGCTGGGGCAGGGGGCTGGGGTGCAGGCTCTGTGGTGGGGCTGGGGATGAGAGGTTTGGGGTGCAGGAGGGGGCTCTGGGCTGGAGCCGAGGGGTTCCAAGTGTGGAAGCAGACTCATTGCAGGGGGTTGAGGTGTGGGAGGGGGTGCGGGCTCCAGGAGGGAGTTTGGATGCGGGAGGGGGCTCAGGGCTGGGGCAGAGGCTTGGGGTGTGGACTCTGGGAGGGAGTTAGGATGTGGAAGGGGGTTCAGAGTGCAGGCTCCAGCTATGTGGTGCTTATCTCAGGCGGCTCTGTCAAGTTATTGATTTGAACTGGGAGCACATAGAACATGGTTGCAACCAAAGTGCTGTAGTGGCACCAAATCTTGTATAAAGGGGGTCAAATGAGGTGTCTAAGACCAGGCTCTGGTTTGCTGGTTATAGTTATGCTGTCTGTATGTGTGTATCAATTTTGTAGTTGAAGTTATGAATATTGGCTCTATCCTGTCTGTATTTCAAACTTGTGCTGTGCTTCTGGGTGACACCCCAGATAAGTTGGTGTTAGTTTTGCCTAGCCTGCTTGATGGCCCATTAAGGACCATCAGCTACACAACTGACCCATTGAGAGGAGGCAGATATGCCTTGTAACTCAGTAAAATGCAGGGACTTGCCCATGTGACTCCAGACTCCATTCTGCTGTAATTTTCCACAGTAAGAACAAAGGAGTGTTCTTACACCTGGAAAAGCCTATAAAAGGCTGATGCCTCATCTCCATCTTGTCTTCAATCCTGATTCTTACCTCTGGAGGGACTTTGCTACAAACTGAAGCTCTGAACAAAGGACTGATGACCCATCCCAATGGGGGATGTTCCAGAGACTTGATTCGAACCTGCAGTTTACTCCATCACTGCTGCAAGCCTGCACTAAGAACTTTGCCATTACTGTATGTAATTGATTCCATGTAACCAATTCTAGCCCTCATCTCTATCTTTTTCCTTTTATGAATAAATCTTTAGATTCTAAAGGATTGGCAACAGCGTGATTTGTGGGTAAGATCTGACTTGTATATGGCTCTGGGGTTTGGTCCTTTGGGATCAGGAGAACCTTTTTTCTTTTACTGGGGTATTTGTTTTCATAACCATTCATCCCCAGGACGAGTGGCACTGGTGGTGATACTGGAAAGCTGGAGTGTCTAAGGGAATTGCTTGTGTGACTTGTGGTTAGCCAGTGGGGTGAGACCAAAGTCCTCTCTGGCTGCCTGGTTTGGTTTGCCTTAGAGGTGGAAAAACCCCGGCCTTGGGCTGTAACTGCCCTGTTTAAGCAATTGGTCCTGAATTGGCACTCTCAGTTGGGTCCCACCAGAACCAGCATTGTTACAGGCTCCCAGTCAGCGGTGCAGTGGGGCTAAAGTAGGCTCCCTGCCTGCCCTGGCTCTGTGTGGCTCCTGGAAGCAGCTGGCCAATGGGAGCTGCAGAGCCAGTGTTTGCGGTTGGGGCAGTGCGCAGAGCCTCCCTGGCTACCCTTGTGCCTAGGGGCCACAGGAACGTGCTGGCTGCTTCCGGGAGCCACGCAGAGCCAGGGCAGACAGGGACCTGCCTTAGCCCCACTCCACCGCCAGCCGAATGTTTAACAGCCTAGTCAGCAGGGTCCCTTTTCAACCCAGCGTTCTGGTCGAAAACCGGATGCCTGGAAACCCTACTGAGTACTTACGCAGGGTCAGCTGTCAGCCAGAGTTGGTGTGGGGCATGCGCCGGGCCGGGCCCTGGGCAGCCTCTGGGCTGCTGTCACGTCCTCTGGCGGCCAGAGGCTAACACACAAAGCCAGGCAGGCCAGGGTGTGGGGACGGTTTATTTCAGAGCACAATGAAGTTAGTCTGGGGCACAATGCCCAAGGCTTGGGGAGGGGCTGGGTCCAGTCACACCAGCCTGCAGTAGAGCACACAGCAGGCATGCCCAACCTGTGGCTAGCACATCCCGTTGCCAGATGCTCCCTCGGTGCCCTGTGCTCCAAGCCACTCCCTGGCGAGAGCGAGGACTGGGTGCGGAGGGGAGCACGGGGCTTTCCCTGGCCCAGCTGCCTGCTCTGCGCTAGCTCCGGTGGGGAGCACGGGGCTTTCCCTGGCCCAGCTGCCTGCTCTGCACTAGCTCCGGTGGGGAGCACGGGGCCTTCCCTGGCCCAGCTGCCTGCTCTGCGCTAGCTCCAGAGAGGAGCACGGGGCTTTCCCTGGCCCAGCTGCCTGCTCTGCACTAACTCCGGCAGGTGCTGGGCAATGGCTCCGCTGGTGGATGATAAGGAAGCCATGCTTCTTGAATCCTTTGCCACACTCGGCACAAACGAAGGGCTGGTCAGCCGTGTGGGCTCTCTTCCTCTCCCGCCGCCTGGCTGCTGGCGGCCCCCGTGGCCCCTCCTGCTGCCTGTCGTGGGTGATCTGGTGCATGATAAGGTTGGTGCTGCAGGTGAAGCTCTTGCTGCACTGCGGGCAGGGGTAGGGGTGCTCGCCAGTGTGCATGCGCTGGTGGATCAGTAGGTTGGTCTTGTACTTGAAATGCCGGCTGCAGTCGGGGCAGGGGAAGGGGCGCTCGCCCGTGTGTGTGCACTGATGGATGGCCAGGCTTGACTTGTAGCGGAAGCGCCGGCCGCACTCGGAACAGGGGAAGGGGCTCTCCTTGCTGTGCACGCGCTGGTGCACCATCAGGTCTCGCTTCTGCAGGAAACTCTTGCTGCACTCGGCACATGCGTAGGGCCGCACGCGGGTGTGCACGCGTTGGTGCACCACCAGGTAGGTCTTGTTCTTGAAGCTCTTCCTGCAGGAGGGGCACATGAAGGGGCGCTCGCTCCTGTGGGCAAGCAGGTGCACTCCCAGGCTGGTCTTGTAGCTGAAGGTGCGTCCACACTGCGGGCAGACGTAGGGCTTCTGCAGCGTCTCCCTACTGTGCACGTGCTGGTGCAGCATGAAGCTGCTGGGGCAGGAGAAGCTCTGGCCGCACTCTGTGCAAATCAGCAGCACTTTCTGCTCATGGGTCTTCTGTGGGCCAGCAGCTCGGCCTGCTGGTGGAAGCTCTCTCCACACTTTGTGCACTCGTGGTCCTGCTCCGCCTTCACCTCCCCAGGCAGAGGGAGCCAACACATGTCGAACGTGAACGCCTCCGACGGCTCCTCTTTGACTGGCTGCTCTGCAGCAGCTGTGGGGACAGAGTCAGGAATGAGCTCCTGGGACGCCAGCTCCCCAACTGCTGGGGCTGAGTCACCCGAGTCCCACGGATCCTGGCACCCTCTGTGCAGGAATAACCGTACGCACGTGTGTGCATGCACAGAGAGACCCCAGGAGAAAAATTCCTGATCCTACCTAGTTCTCATTGGCACTTTCCAACCCAGAGCTCAAAGCCTTCTACAAAGCTGTACCCGTAGCCCCTTTCTCAGACTGGAAATGAAGGCAGAGGGAGATGACTTGTCCAAGGCAGAGCTGGGAACAGACGCTACATCTCTCAAGTCCCAGTCCAGTGCTCTGGCTGCTAGGTCTCACCCAGGTTAGTTTCATCTAGTCTAGAGCACCAAGTGGAACGTGTTAATCATAGCCCATGATTACTGCACAGCTCCACTCTGGGGCAGAGTTAAGGCTCTCTGAGTGCCCCTACATTAGCATGCTCGGATTTCAGGTTAAACTTAAGACAGTTTTCTGGGTTTGTAGTACCTGGTGTCGGGAGAACGGCGCCATGCCGGGGGTGGATTTCACCCTGCATTACAGACACATGCTCTCGAGCTGAGCTCCAGCTTAATGCAGGTTTTTGTCTGGGGATGTAACAGCATTTTCCATGCCTGCACTGAGAGCTCTGGGACACACCCTGCACGTGACGGCTCCAGCGGAGCCAGTCCCGGGACACACTGGTGTCGGAGGAGTGCCTGCACATGCACAGACAGAGGTAGGTCATGGCACGTCATATCCAGCAGAAATCACACAGAGCACAAGAAACCCATGTTCTCTGATGCATTGCCACTAACTGGGCACAGCCTGGCCCTCTGGGGTGCCAAGTACCCCAACTCCCAATGAAGCCCACAAGGGACAAGCAGGATGAGGCCCCATGTGATCCCTCTGCACTGGGGGGTATCCCTTTTTCCGAAGCAGCAGGCAGGTGCTTCTCCTGCACCCTGCCCCATGCCCAGCTCTGCGCGACGGACCAGCCATACCTGCCAGAGCCTTGACTGCTCTCACTCTCTGATTGGACAGCTCGTAGTAGTGGTGCTGCGCTGCGCGTTTCTTGCAAGCACTGACATGGCCTCTCTGTCGCATGACTGCAGCTGGACGTTACATTGCAGCGTGGGATCAGCAGAAAGCAGAGCGCCCCAGCCCCCGAGCAGCAGCTAGAAGACTCCCTGACATGGCAGGCTGGGGCAGCCTGTGGGTCCAGGGCAGCTTTCGGCGTCGCTGAGCATCCTGTAAACGAACCAAACATTCCCAATGATCTCTTACGCCAGAGACAAGCAGCCATGAACTGGCCCCCCTTCAGCATACGACAGGCTCCGAGGATGGGGAGCTAACCGCTGCAGTCTGCTCCGCCTGGCTGGTGTAGCAGGGGAACGAGTTACTGGGAGCAAGGACTGTGGCTGGGCAGGCCTGCTTTGAGTTGCTTCCTTCGGAAGCTTGGATCCAGCAGCCCTGGCTCTCCCTTGCTTCTGAAGGGTCTCAGCTGCCGGCCTCCTCCACACCCCACAGTGTGTGTGATGGCTGCTGGCTCACCCACCCCTAAAATCTCCACAGTCTGTGCCTTCCTAGTACAGGAAGGGGGGAGGAGGCCTGGGTTGTGTCGCACACCTACACTCTGCGGGCAGGGCTGGGCTAAGGCATAGGCAGTACCGGCCTGGTTCCTGGAGTGTCACGCTGGCATCAGAATCATGGCTGGTGGTTTGTGTGTTTGGCTGTTTTTTTAAATTGTGTTCCTAGCCTTCACTGTTGTGAAGAAAAGCTTGAAAACAGGAAGCGAGTAAGTGGTCCGAACATCTGCCTGCGCCTGCAGACAGCCTCCATTGGGGGAGGAGTTGCTGACACGTGCTGGGGAGGGACCCATGGGCCTCACCACCACCACCAGGGCTGATCAGATTCCTGCTGATGGGCTTGGACCAGGGCTTCTTGTATATGAGGGGCTCCCAGGAGGAGATGGACTGAGGGCCCCAGAGTGCCTTAAGCCAGCCCCATCGGTGTGGAAATGTCAATCAGGGTGGCGAGGACTAAGGGACCTAAGTGCATGGTTGCTGCCTTACTGGCTCCAGGGGCTGTGGACTTTGTGGCACTCAGGCAGGGTTTTGAAAGGACTCCGGCATTCTCCTAGCGCAGCAAACTGCGATGGGTTTTGTGTGAAGGGGATTCTCCATCTTCCTCCAATAACAAGACACCCTCTACTAGTCCAACAACATTTCCCCCCTGTGTAAAGATGTTACAAGCTGCTTTGTGTTGCCTCCCACTGGTGGCAAACTCTCTACAGCAGGTGTGGGGTACTTGGAATCAGACACCCTGTATCCTGGGGAGGCTCTGATCTGTACTGAAGAGTTATATAGGATACTCACAGCCTGCTGCAGAGCACCATCTTGGCCAGTTACACATACCCACAACAGTGCTACTTGAACCCGTAACACGGGGGAGTTAAAGGCACAGAATATTTCACTAACAATACTGAAAGACCAGGGAGGGAGAGGAGTTATTTAAATTAGGCACCAATGTGGATACAAGAATAAATGGACACTAACTGGCCATCAGTAAGTTTAGACTTGAAATTAGGCAAAGGTTTCAAACCATCAGAAGAGTGAAGTAAGTTCTGGTCCTCGGAACAGCCTCCCAGGGGGAGCAGTGAGGGCAAAAACCAGAACTGCCTTCAAGTTTATAGGGGGTGTCATAACCTTAGTCCCAGATTTGGACCTTAGCGTCCAAAATATGGGGGTTAGCATGAAAACCTCCAAGCTTAGTTACCAGCTTGGACCTGGTACTTGCTGCCACCACCCAAAAATTAGAGTGTTTTGGGGCACTCTGGTCCCCCTGAAAATCCTTCCCTGGGGACCCCAAGACCCAAATCCCTTGAGTCTCACAACAAAGGGAAATAATCCTTTTTCCCTTCCCCCCTCCAGGTGCTCCTGGAGAGATACACAGACACAAGCTCTGTGAAACTACACAGAGTGACTCCCCCCTCTCTGTTCCCAGTCCTGGAAACAAAAAGTACTTTCCTATTCCCCCAGAGGGAATGCAAAATCAGGCTAGCAAATCCAACACACAGATCTCCCCTGATTTCTTCCTCCCACCAATTCTCTGGTGAGTACAGACTCAATTTCCCTGAAATTTCCCAGTAAAGAAAACTTCAACAGGTCTTAAAAGAAAGCTTTATATAAAAAAGAAAGGAAAAATACATACAAATGGTCTCTCTGTATTAAGGTGATAAAATACAGGGTCGATTGCTTAAAAGAATATTGAATAAACAGCCTTATTCAAAAAAGATACAAATCAAAGCACTCCAGCACTTATATTCATGCAAATACCAAAGAAAAGAAACCATATAACTTACTATCTGATCTCTTTGTCCTTACACTTAGAAACAGAAGACTAGAAAACAGAAACTACTTCTCCAAAGCTCAGAGAAAGCAGGCAGACAGAAAACAAAGACCTAGACACAAACTTCCCTCCACCCAGAGTTGAAAAAATCCGGTTTCCTGATTGGTCCTCTGGTCAGGTGCTTCAGGTGAAAGAGACATTAACCCTTAGCTATCTGTTTATGACAGGGGGGATGGTATGATGAGCTGCCTACAATGGCATGGAGCCGATCTGCAACTGCTAGCAGCGAATATCTCCAACAGCCGGTGATGGGACACGAGATGGGGAAGGCTGAGTTACAATAGAGAATTCTCTCCCAGGTGTCCAGCTGGTAGGTCTTGCTCACATGCTCAGGGCCTAACAGTATTTAGGGTCAGGAAAGAATTTCCCCCCAGGTCAGATTAGCAGAAACCCTGGGGGGATTTCACCTTCCTCTGCAGCATGGGACTCAGGTCACTTGCAGGTTTAAACTTGTGTACGTGGTGGATTCTCTGTAACTTGAAGTCTTTAAATCATGATGTGAGGATGTCAGTAACTCAGCCAGAGGTGAGGGGTCTATTACAGGAGTGGGGGGGTGCAATGTTCAGGTCAGAGTAGATGAGCATGATGGTCCCTTCTGGCTTTAAAGTCTATGAGAAGTGTCAGGTGTATTCCCTGAATTGCTGTTTGCCATCTGCAGTGACCACACTGACTTTACCTGAACATAACAGGCTGCCTTCCAATTTAACCAAAATTGTTCCGAACTTTAGCTCCAAGCAAAATACAGTTCTTTCCCCATAGCCAGTATTTGCTCTGGACGATCCCCATTTTGCAGGGCCTGCACTGAGCCAGGTCTCTGCAGCCACATGGCACTTACGCTGCAGGCTGGCTCTCCCGCCTGCCCCGTCGTGGGGTTTCACCGCACACGCCCAGGGTGCCTATCTCAGGGCTCCCTGTGGAGCAGGCGGGGGCTCAACCCCTGCACCTGTCGCCCTTGGTGCCCCTGGAGCTGGGCCGGCGAGGGTGGAATCGCCAAGCTGACCAAGTGGTGGGGCCCTGGGGGGGACACAGAAGTGGGCCAGGCAGCCGCCAGGCCAGCGCCCGGGGAGACATTGCACGGGGGGGAGCGGCTGGCTGGCTCCAGGACAGCGCCTTGTGGGGAGTGACCAGCTGGAGCCCTGCCCCGCCTGCACCGTCCCCATGGCAACGCCCCGGGCTTCTCCTCACCTGAGCGCTTCCCCGTCCCCATGGCAACTCCCCGGGCGTCCCCTCACCTGAGCGCCTCCCCGTCCCCATGGCAACGCCCCGGGCGTCCCCTCACCTGAGCGCCTCCCCGTCCCCATGGCAACGCCCCGGGCGTCCCCTCACCTGAGCGCCTCCCCGTCCCCATGGCAACGCCCCGGGCGTCCCCTCACCTGAGCGCTTCCCCGTCCCCATGGCAACGCCCCGGGCGTCCCCTCACCTGAGCGCCTCCCCGTCCCCATGGCAACGCCCCGGGCGTCCCCTCACCTGAGCGCCTCCCCGTCCCCATGGCAACGCCCCGGGCGTCCCCTCACCTGAGCGCCTCCCCGTCCCCATGGCAACGCCCCGGGCGTCCCCTCACCTGAGCGCCTCCCCGTCCCCATGGCAACGCCGCGGGGCAGCGCTCTCCCTCAGGGTTCCCCAGCGCATGCGCAGGGTCTCGCGCTGCCTGCCATCCCCGCGAGATGCAGCGGGGCCGTGGGGGGCTCCGCCCCGCAAACCAACCTCTCCCCGCCGCCCGCTCGGATCCCCCGCGGCCAGCGGAGAGCTCGGGCCTCTCCACCCGCCGGGGCGCTCAGCTCCGTGATCCGAGGCGGCCCCTCTAGCCCTCACAGCCCCGCTCTATGGTGTGGAGCCGCTCTGCTCCGCGGCGGACGCCGCGCTCTATGGTTCACCCTCGGCCCCTCTAGCCCGCCCAGGGCTGCTCTGCTCTATGACCCGTGGCTACTCTGCCCGCCGGAGGAGCTCCGCTCTGTGATCCGAGGCGGCCCCTCTAGCCCGCAGAGCCCCGCTCTATGGTTCAGCGTCGGGCCCTCTAGCCCGCCCAGGGCCGCTCTGCTCTATGGCAGGTCCCTGCGGAGGGAGGGCAGCGCCACGGGCCCGCCCCCTTGGGAACGAGGCACGGAGACATGGTGGGGCACGTGGGCCCAGGGCCCAGCGCTGCCCCTACCGAGTCCCGCTGCCCGGGGCGGTCCCTGGGGGGGTCCAGCTCAGCCTCTCCCTCGACTCCCTTGTGAAGGCGGGTGTCGGTGTGTGCGAAGTTACAGACACCGGAAACCGGCCGGGGGCGGGGGCTGCGTCTGCACCACGCAGGGACCAAGGCAGCGTGTGAGGGCACCAGAGTTACCCCACTGCCCCCCTGCTGGTGTCCTGCACCCCCCGAGCCCCCACCCCGCAGGGCCCTGCCAGACGGGCTCTCATAGACTTATAAACTCTAGGACTGGAAGGGACCTCGAGAGGTCATCGAGTCCAGTCCCCTGCCATCATGGCAGGACCAAATACTGTCTAGACCATCCCTAATAGACATTTATCTAACCTACTCTTAAATATCTCCAGAGATGGAGATTCCACAACTTCCCTAGGCAATTTACTCCAGTGTTTAACCACCCTGACAGTTAGAAACTTTTTCCTAATGTCCAACCTAAATCTCCCTTGCTGCAGTTTAAGCCCATTGCTTCTTGTTCTATCATTGGAGGCTAAGGTGAACAAGTTTTCTCCCTCCTCCTGATGACACCCTTTTAGATATCTGAAAACTGCTATCATGTCCCCTCTCAGTCTTCTCTTTTCCAAACTAAACAAACCCAATTCCTTCAGCCTTCTTTCATAGGTCATGTTCTCAAGACCTTTAATCATTCTTGTTGCTCTTCTCTGGACCCTCTCCAATTTCTCCACATCTTTCTTGAAATGCGGTGCCCAGAACTGGACACAATACTCCAGTTGAAGCCTAACCAGCGCAGAGTAAAGCGGAAGAATGACTTCTCGTGTCTTGTTTACAACACACCTGTTAATGCATCCCAGAATCACGTTTGCTTTTTTTGCAACAGTATCACACTGTTGACTCATATTAAGCTTGTGGTCCACTATGACCCCTAGATCTCTTTCTGCCATACTCCTTCCTAGACAGTCTCTTCCCATTCTGTATGTGTGAAACTGATTGTTCCTTCCTAAGTGGAGCACTTTGCATTTATCTTTATTGAACTTCATCCTGTTTACCTCAGACCATTTCTCCAATTTGTTCAGATCATTTTGAATTTTGACCCTGTCCTCCAAAGCAGTTGCAATCCCTCCCAGTTTGGTATCGTCCGCAAACTTAATAAGTGTACTTTCTATGCCAACATCTAAATCGTTGATGAAGATATTGAACAGAGCCGGTCCCAAAACAGAGCCCTGCGGAACCCCACTTGTTATACCCTTCCAGCAGGATTGGGAGCCATTAATAACTACTCTCTGAGTACGGTTATCCAGCCAGTTATGAACCCACCTTACAGTAGACCCATCTAAATTGTACTTTCCTAGTTTATCAGCAAAGAACGGGGGAGTGGCGGGGGGGCTGTGTCTGCACCACACAGGGACCAAGGCAGCGTGTGAGGGCACCAGTTACCCCACTGCCCCCCCTGCTGCTGCCCTGCACCCTCCACCTCCGCGGGGCCCTGCCAGACAGGCTCTCACCGCACAGAACGGGGCATAGCTCGAGGGACAAGAGCTGGAAATACCAGATTGGGAGTTACTGGAGGGAGGGACCCAGCAGCAATCGGGGTCCTGGGCCGGGACCAAGGCTCCTAGACACTACAGCAATGGAAATTAGTAATAGTCACCATCCCAGAAGAGCTGCCCCTCTTTGGAACATCAATAACAGCACAGCTCACACCCACTCTTCTGCAAATATCCGAATCCCGTCCTCACCCTGCAGAGGCACCGACACGTCGCTCTCCCCCGTCTCGGTGAGTCTCTTGCAGTCATTCTGCCACTTACATCTGCTCAGACGGGTAGAATGAGACTGCAGTGTCCTCCAAGGGCACCAGCACCTGCCACAGAGCAGGGTCAGCTCAACGCCTAGTGCCCTGGGCTCAGCAGGCTTGGGTTCTGTGCAGGGGAGGGGGGCAGAGAGACCAGCAGGTCCCAGTCCCAGCCATCTTAGGCACTATGTGGGGTAGGGGTGTGTGATGCACCTGCAGAAGCCCAGGCCGCAGCTCAAACCCCACCCCCTCATCCATGGATCTCCCAACCCAGCTGCCTGGCTAAAGCCCCAATCTATGTCTGTACAAGGGACAGTAGCTGAGCAACTAAGTAACAGTGACCCCAGTATAATTAGGTTCAACATCCTGTGGCGCTAAGCTACCTAAAAATGACAGGGTGACACTAAACTTTAGAAAGAGACTGCAATAAAAAGGTCAGTCGGAGGCAACACCTGACCGTTAGATCATCTAGTTTGACCTGTATAGCACATGCAATAGAATTTCACTCACTCAACCCCATGCTGAGCCCAATAGTTGGTGTTTGGCTACACTATCCTCCAGAAGGAATCCAGTCTGGATTTGATGACAGCGAGATGTAGAATCCATCACTTTCGTTGGTAGTTTGTTCCAGTGGTTAGTCACCCTCACTGTTAAATTTGTGCTTTAGTTCGAAGTTGAATTTGCCTGGCTATACATTCCTGTAATTGGTTCTTGTTCTGCCTTTCTGTGCTAGATGAAAGAGCCCTTCAGCAGTATGTGAGATTTTGTCTCTGTGTAGATCTTTACGTTCAAGCCTACAGCTTAATCTTTTTGTTAAACTGCACAGATTGAGCTCTTAAGGGATTTTTTCCAGCCCCTGAACCACTTATGACTACTACTTGTAGAGCGTAAATGGGAAATTAGATGGGTGACCCAAACTCACCTTCTTAAACCAAAGTACTGTATAATATCAGCCACTTGGGCTGGGCCATCACACAAGAGGGGAAGATGATTCTCAACTCTCCCCAACAATTTGATCCAAAGAACAAAGAACAACATAACAGATAAAGGATTTTAAAGCAATAAGGAGCCTACACATATCTCACCTAAAGCCTCATTGCACTGGGACAGAAGGCCAAGCTTCTTCAGAGTGACACACGCAGACATCCTCTGCCCCTCCGTGCGCTTCCCACAGCGAGCCCGCCCCAGCGGGGTCCTGGGGAAGCCACAGGGTCCTGCCCCCCCACTGCGCAGTCAGACGTGACTCTCAGCCAGCCAGTGACACAGAGGTTTATTCGATGACAGGAACAGGGTCTAAAACAGAGCTTGTAGACACAGTGAACCGGGCCCCTCGGCCGGGTCCATTCTGGGGGGCAGTGAGCCAGACCCCACGTCTGCACTTCACTCCTCCTCATCCCCAGTCAACTCCAGACTAACAACCCCCTCCAGCCCCTCCTCCTCTGCTCAGTTCCTTTCCCGGGCCAGGAGGTCACCTGATCTCTTTGTCTCCAACACCTTCAGCTGGCACCTTTGCAGAGGGAGGGGTCCAGGCCATCAGCTGCTAGGAGACAGAGTGCCAGGCATTTAGGTGCACTGGCCCTTTGCTCTGCCAGATACTTAAGAACTGCCATGGGGACACTGAGGCACCAACACAGTATTCAGAGAAAATATTAAGAACATTCCTAGTTCATCACAACAGGGTTGTGGTGTAAACGCACTCCCTTAAGATGATACAAGGACACACTGATCCCCTTCTAAAGAGAAGGACAGGATGACAGGGTGATGGGCAGAAATGTCTGATGTACAAGGTAAAGCATAGTCACTAATCACGTCGGAGGGGCAATACGTAACTGGTTTGTATCAGTGTATAAAAGAAGGGTCACAGAAGGGGTGTCTTTGGCCAGCCGAGGGGGGAATGGAAAGTCCTGCCGCTCACTGAGCTGGTCCACTGTTATGGGCATACATGTGCTAGTGTACCTGTAGACACTGATCCGGGGAGCTAGGATCATGCTTCGTCGACAATAAACCTGGCTAGGTGCCTTTGCTACAAAGCGAGTCTTGTGCTCTTTGTGGGCAGTTCCATGGTGATGTGCTGGGTCGCTAGCTGCACCCTGTTCTGTTCTCCCTTTGTCATAACATAAAAAGGGACATTCAAAGGAATTAAAAAGTGGCAAATTGAAAACTGATAAAAAGGAAAGACTTTCACACAGGGTGCAATTAAACTGTGGAACTCATTACCGCAGGACGCTGTTAAGGGCAAGAATTTAGAAAAGGTTAAAAACATTTATTGAACAAAGATATCCAGAGTTATAATTAATGCTAACAGATATTTTGAAGGGATATTAAACCTTGTACTTCAGGGTTTAAGCAACTTTCTAATGATTAGGAGGAGACCTAATATTGGCCAGGAGTGGGGGGGCAGATTATCCTACATTTGCCTAGTATGCAATTCTTACACCTTCCTCCGATGCATCTGATGCTGCTCACTGTCAGAGCAGCTGGGCTGGTGGGACCTTGGGTCTGATCCAGTGTGGTCATTCCTGCGTCAGTGGGAGTCTTGCTGGAGTATGGGCTGGGAAAGCCCTTCCAGATTCGGGCTGGCACACGCGAGCTGCTTCCACCTCGTGTGAACTCTCTGGTGTTTTTGCAGCGTCCCCTTGGTGGTGAAGCCCTTTCCACACACGGTGCATGTGAAGGGCCTCTCCCCCGTGTGGATCCGCTGGTGCATTTTGAGGTTGCCGTTGGTGGTGAAGCTTTTCTCGCACTGGGTGCAGGTGAACGGCCGCTCTCCCGTGTGCACTCGCTGGTGCGTCAGGAGGTTGCCCGGCTGCGTGAAGCATTTCCCACACTGGTTGCACATGTATGAGCGCTCCCTGGTGTGGATTCTCTGGTGCATCGTGAGGTCCCTGTTGGAGACAAAGCTCTCCTTGCATTCAGCACATGCAAAGAGTCTCTCACGCACGTGGCTTTTCTGGTGCGTGCTGAGCGTGCCCTTCTTGGCGAAGCTCTTCCCGCACTGACAGCAGGCGAACGGGCGCTCCCCCGTGTGGCGCCGCTGGTGTGTCAGCAGATTCACCTTCTGAGTGAAGCTCTTCCCACACTCTGCACACTGGAAAGGCCGCTCCCCCGTGTGCACCCTCTGGTGCAGTTTGAGGTTGTCTTTCCTGGTGAAACGTTTCCCACACTCAGTGCACGGGAACAGCCGCTCCCTGCCGTGTGTCCTGCCATGCACTCTGCCATGCACCTTCAGAATGGCCTTGCTGATGAAGCGCTTCCCACATATGGGGCAGGAGAATGGATGTTCTCCCATGTGCAGCCTCTTGTGCAGTTTCAGAAATTCGTTCTGAACGAAGCCCTGGCCGCACTCGGTGCACATGAAGGGCCGCTCCCCGCTGTGCAGGCACTGGTGCATTCTGAGGGTGGCCTTGGCGGTGAAGCCTTTTCCACACTCAGTGCACATGAAAGGCCGCTCCCCTGTGTGGATCCACTGGTGCATTTTGAGGTTGCCGTTGGTGGTGAAGCTTTTCTCACACTGGGTGCAGGTGAACGGCCGCTCCCCCGTGTGCACTCGCTGGTGCGTCAGGAGGTTGCCCGGCTGCGTGAAGCATTTCCCACACTGGCTGCACATGTATGAGCGCTCCCTGGTGTGGATCCTCTGGTGCATCGTGAGGTCCCTGTTGGAGACAAAGCTCTCCTTGCATTCAGCACATGCAAAGCGCCTCTCACGCACGTGGCTTTTCTGGTGTGTGTTGAGTGTGGCCTTCTGGGCAAAGCTCTTCCCGCACTGACAGCAGGCGAACGGGCGCTCCCCCGTGTGGCATCGCTGGTGCGTCAGGAGATTCACCTTCTGAGTGAAGCTCTTCCCACACTCTGCACACTGGAAAGGCCGCTCCCCCGTGTGCACCCTCTGGTGCAGTTTGAGGATGTCTTTCCTAGTGAAACATTTCCCACACTCAGTGCACGGGAACAGCCGCTCCCTGCCGTGTGTCCTGCCATGCAGCTTCAGAATGGCCTTGCTGATGAAGCATTTCCCGCATTCAGGGCAGGGGAACGGATGTTCTCCCGTGTGCAGCCTCTTGTGCAGTTTCAGAAATTTGTTCTGAACGAAGCCCTGGCCGCACTCGGTGCACATGAAGGGCCGCTCCCCCGTGTGGATCTGCTGGTGCATTTTGAGGTTGCCCTTGGTGGTGAAGCATTTCCCGCACTGGCTGCAGGGAAACAGCCCCTGCCCCGTGTGCACTCGCTGATGCATTTTGAGGTTGCCCTTCATCGCACAGCTCCTTCCGCATTCAGGGCATGTGAATGGTTTCCTTCCTGTGGGCTCTCCCTGCTGGGCAGTCAGGTGTGTCTGATCCTGCTGGCTGTCCTGTTTCTGCTCTGCATCCTGTCTCTGTAGCAGTGTTTTCTGGGGCCTGGGGAGGGGCAGGAGTTTTTTTTGCATGACATTTCTCTGCTGCTTTTGTGATTTGCTCTGACTCTTGCATCTTTGCTTTTTCCTGGAGTGCTGGTGGAGGTCCCCTCCGGTCTGTCCTGGGGATGTCTTGGGAAGATCCAGGGTTCTAGTACCTTCCTCATCATCATCCTTCATCTCACCATCTGCTGCAGAGAGAAAAGCCCTGGTGTTATCTCCTGAGCTAGTGACCAAGGGAAACTCCTGCAGTTCAGCACAACCTTCCATTCCCAACTGCAGCCCAAGGAACCAGTCTCTTGGAGAAGCCTACAGAACCACCTCCCTGCCCTCAGCTCCTGGGAAGCTACCCCCTTTGGGGAGTGGTTCCACTAACTACAGAGAAGCAGGTCTCAGCGCTCCCTCCAGCTTCTGTTGGCAAAGACACAGCCAGTGGGAAAAGACGGATTCGACTGAACACGAACTGCTGCCATGAGGCTGGGCTCAGTACAGTCTTCACAGCGCCCCAAGTGGTGGAAATTAGCATTGCTTCCTCCACCAGACTAACGAAGGGATCAGGCCCCAATATGTTACACCCCCACCCCTGGACCTGATCCACAGAGGATGTGGGGCTGTTACAAGCACTGGACCAAGAGCCTGACTCTTTAGCTCAAGCTCTCAGGCCTAAGGAGGTCCCTGGTTCAGCCCCTGGTGTCAGCTGTGCAGCAATGCATTAATGACTCCAAAACGCAGCCATCTGCGCTACAGAGCAGAGGGCTCTAGACACATTTCAGAGGCCCCTGGAATACTTAGCAGTGTCTGTGAACCGTGTCTGCTCTGTGCTGGCGAGACTCTCTGTTTAGACTGATTGTGAAACAGTGAGATTGCTCGGATGGGCCGAGTGCAGGGAAGTCACGAGGGATTGAACCAGAGGGTGGAAAACACCTAGGTAGGGACAGAGGGGCTGGCTGGCTTTCACCAGACCCGTCAGCCTTAGGTCTGATCTACACTACAGAGTTAGCTGCCTTACGTCAATCTTATTTCGACCTAACTGTGTAAGTGTCTACACTACAATATTCCTCCTGCTACTTTAACTCGTCTGCTACACCAACCTAATAAATCCACCTCCACGAGACACACAGTGCTTAGGTTGACATGGTGACAGTGTAGACACTGTGTTGCCTATGTTGACTTTAATGGTGTCCAGGAAGTGTCCCACCATGACCGTTCTGGTCACAGTTTTGAACTCCACCGCCCGGCAGCCAGGTACACAGGTAAATACCCCTCCCCTTTAAAGCCCTGAGAATTTTTGAAATTCCATTTCCTATTTGCTCAGTCTGGAGAGTTCACGTACCAACTACCCAGCTGACCATGCCAACTTCACATGGCAAACACGCTCCAGCCTGGAGCAAACGGCCGATGTGGCTCTCCTGGGTCTGTGGAGAGAGGAGGTGGTTGTGCAGGCACAGCTCCGATCCAGCTGTAAGAACTTCGACATCTATGGCCAGATTGCTCGGGACACGAAGGACTACGATAGGGACACACAGTAGTGCCACATGAAAATCAAGATGCTGCAGCAGGTGTACCAGAAGGCCAGGGAGGCAAATAGTCATTCTGGTACAGAGTTGCAGACATGCCGCTTCTACAAGGAGCTGCATGCCATCCTCAGGGGAGACCCCCCCCTCCAAATGCTCTGGGGATACTTCCGGGGAGCTAGAGTCAAAGGCCATCTGATTGAACCCCAAGGATGAGGTCTTGGAGGAGGAAGAGCAGGAGAAGTATGGAGGACAGGTGACAGGGGGATCCAGTGTCATGACAAGCCAGGATCTCTTTTTGACTCCTAAGCATTCCAGCCGCTCCCAGGAGTCCAGCACTGGTAAGCGTGATACAGGGGAGGGAACCTCTGGTAAGTACTCAGGTTATGTCTACACTACCGAGTTAAGCTGACGCGAGTGACGACGACAATCATAAACCGCTATAATTACATTGATTGTGCATGTTCACGTCGCTCCTTGTGTCAGCAGAACACGTCCACAGTTGGTGCTCTTGCACCAACTGTGAAAGTAGTGCACTGTGGGTAGCTATTCCACTGTGCAACTCGCCCCCTTCTGCAGCTAGGAGTTGTGGGAAGATGAAGTGGATTGCAGTGCATCGTGGGTGTGGGCTCAACATCCCATGATGCAGTTTTTTCTGTCCCATCCTTCCACTGGCTTCTGACTATGTTTCATGCCATTTTTTAACATCCCCTGTATGCTGTGCGCCTGCCATCTCTGCCTGAAAGCATGGATCCTGCACTGCTCTTTACTCTTGCAGTCAGGGTTATGAACTCAATGTGGCTGATCTTGCAGTATCTCATGAGCTTTAAATCTGAACAGGAATCCATGGTACCTGCCCTGCTGTGTGCCATGAAAAGAAACAACCCCAGATTACTTTCGGCATTCACGAAGCAGCGGCACACAGGGGACTGTTGCCATTGAGCTCAGGAAACAAGCACTGTGTGGTAGGATCGTATCATTATGCAGGTCTGGGATGATGAGCAGTGGCTGCAGAACTTTCGGATGTGCAAAGCCACCTTCCTGGAATTGTGTGCAGAGCTCGCCCCAGCCCTATGGCGTAAGGACACCAAAAAGAGAGCTGCCCTCTCAGTGGAGAAGCATGTGGCGATCACTGTGTGGAAGCTGGCAACTCCAGACTGCCACTGGTCAGTTGCGAATCAGTTTGAGACAGGAAGTCCACCGTGGGCGTTCCATTCACGTAAGCGTGCAGGGCCATTAACTGTATCCTGCTATGGACTGTGACTCTTGGAAATGTGCATGAAATAATAGATGGCTTTGCAGCAATAGGATTCTCTAACTGTGGCGGGGCGACAGATGGAAGGCATATCCTAATTTTGGCCCCGGACCATCTTGTGGCGGAGTACATCAATAGAAAGGGCTACTTCTCTATGGTATTGCAGGCGCTTGTGGATCACTGACATCAATGCGGGGTGGTCCAGGAAGGTGCACAATGCATGCATGTTCAGGAACACTGGCTTGTACAGAAAGCTGCAAGCAGGGACTTTCTTTCCAGACCAGAAGATTCCAATGGGAGATATTGAAATGCCCAGTGATCCTGGGAGACCCAGTGTACCCCTTACTCCCAGAGCTCATGAAGCCGTACACAGAAAACCTAGACAGCAGCAAGGAGCACTTCAAGAATAGGCTGAGCACATGCAGAATGGCTCTTGAATGTGCATTTGGCAGATTAAAAGCTCGCTGACGCTGCCTTAATCACAGGTTAGACCTAAAAGAGGAAAATATTCCAATGGTCACAGCAGCCTGCTGTGCGCTGCATAATATTTTGAGGCTAATGGTGAAAATTTCCCCCTGGGGTGGAGTGTGGAGGCGGATTGCCTGGTAGCTGATTTTGAGCAGCCAGATACCAGGGCTATTAAAAGGGCACAACGGGGAGTGGTGTTACTGGAATCAGGGAGGCTTTGAGGCACCATTTTGCCAATAAGCTCCAGTAATGTGTCTTTCTAGAAAGCATTCTGCCATGCTTGGTTAACTTGCCGCCTTGAATGAAAATGTTGATGATTGCTTCCTGACCACGATGTGTAGTCTGCAAATGTGCCAACTGCCACTGTGTATTAATTCCAGCAGCAACCACGGTGTGTAGGAGACACAAAGAAGGATTATCTTTCAGAGAGTATTTTTTTTCTTAAACAGTAATAACCAACACAGAGAAAATGCTTTGTTGAAAAGGACATAATACTGAGAGGAGCACAGTTGTGATGGAGGCTCTCATAGCTGTGTAACTCCAGCTATCATTTGGGAAGCTGTGTGAAGGGTGGAATGAGAGGTACTGTGATGGGCAGGGAAGGCAGATGTAAGGAATATGTGGGAGGAGTCTGGGGAGGACATAGCAAGCAGTTCTGTACAGTTGCAGGGTGTGTGTGTCTGAACACGCATGTGTTCTGCCTGTTGCATGATTAGGGACTTCAACATCTCCGTTTGCTCCTCCATCACTTTTATCATCTGCTCCTGGACCACTAAAATTTGCTCTTGGCCCTGCTTCCTGTCCTGCCCATCTATTTTTAAATTTTCATTAACTGTCTCCTTCCATGCCCTGTATTCTTGATCTGCAGTATCAGAGAATTGGAGCACCTCCAAAAACATGTCCTCCATGCTCCTCCTGGATCGCTTCCTTATCTGGCAGAGTTTCTCCCCCAGTGTGTAGGGGGTTCCCCTAACGGCCACATCTGCAGAAGCACAATAAACAGAGGCATGACTGTTAGTGCACTCATAGCACTGAATCTTTGGAGCACTTTCTCACTGTCCTTTGGCAAGCACACAGCTGAGCAAGTGCCCTAAACCTGGTGAGTTGGGCCTGGGGAGAGGGATAGAGTGGTTAAGATGGGGCAAAGGGTCTAGGCAGTTTAAGGGGATCACGGCAAACGACTAGGGACAATACTGTAAATTCTCCCACCATTTTCCATAGGCTGGGGTCATTGACGCCAATGTCGCACTTCTGAGAGCAAGCAAAGATGCATCTCCTGCATGCATGTGGCTTCAGACTGGTCCCTATGCTGGTTGCCTATGTGCCACTTTGCTCCCTGCACAAGTTATTGCCAATTCGTGGGGGAAAGTTTCCTAGAGATCTCTCTGGAGGATTCCCATGAAATCTCTGTGTGCATTAACGCTGTTCCACAGGGTCCCACTGCGTAGCTTCACGGGGGACAATGAAGCAGACGCCAACACAGCTAGTCTTGTACATTTCTATCCTTTAACCCACTTCTAGCATATTACGACACAAAGGACAGCTCTACCTCACGTAACCAAACAGTATCAACTCAAAATGAGCACTTTGGGTGCAGGAGCGGGATCAAGGCAGGGGGCTGGTGTGTGAGAGGGAGTCAGTGTTGCTGAATCTGGAGGGTGCTCACCTTCGGCAGCTCTCAGCCAATGAGAGCTGCGGAGCCAGCATTCGGGGTAAGGCAGGGGCAGCACGCAGAGGTGCCTATCTCCGCCCTCCCTTAGGAGCAGCAGGGACATGTCGCTGCTTGTTGGGAGCCACCTGAGGTGAGCGCCGCCTGGATCCAACATCCCGCTCCACACCCCAATCACCTTCCCCAAGCCCCCTCCCACATCCAAACTTTCTCACTCGCACCACGAACCCGCTCCCGCATTCGGAACCCCTCCTGGCTGTTCCTCTGCCTGGGAGTGGCAGGGACATTTTGCCACTTCCGGGAAGACATGTGGAGCCGGGGAGCCATGTGGTGCCCTGCGCCAACCAGACTATAAACCAGACTTTAATGAAGCTCAGAAATGCCAGTTTCTAGAGCTTTCCAGTTGGTGAAGTGCCAGATGATACAGCTTTTACTGTATTATACTGTATTGTCTTTTTCTTTTTGTCTCTGCTGCTGCCTGATCGTGTGCTTCTGGTTCCAAACAAGGTGTGTGGTTGAATGGTCAATTCATAACTCTGGTGTTCGTAACTCTTAGGTTCTACTGTACTTTTCCCTGTTTCTTTTGGGTTTTAATAGGTATGTTTGCATGGATGTGAAATAAAAGTCCATTTATGGAAACTTAATTCACCTTTATTTGTCTCCAACATGACAATGGCTACAGCTAACATTCAGAGATAATAGCAGTAAGTGCATTTGCGATGTTATATTAGCACACACGACACTCGTTACAAGGTTCATATGAGGGTAAAAGCAAACGATGCTAGGCACAGCACAGCACCACACATTACCATGGTTCATTGTTAAAATGCGCCTTCAAAGCCTCTCTGAGACACACAGCTCCCCACTGAGCTCTTCTTATAGCTGTGGTATCTGGCTATTCAAAAATCAGCAGACACCCGATGCACCTCTGCACTCCACCGCTGCAGAAACTCTTCCCCTTTGCTTCACAGATATTATGAAGTGCACAGCAGGCAGCTATGACCATGGGGACACTGTCTTCACTGAGGTTTAATCTCATGAGTAAACAGCACCAGCACCCTTTCAAATGGCCAAAGGCACATTCAACAGTCATTCAGCACCTGCCACGCCTCTTGTTGAAGCACTCTTTGCTGCTGTCGAGGTGGCCAATGTATGGCTTCATAAGCCATGGTAGAAAGGCGTAGGCTGGGTCTCCCAGGATCATTACTGGCATTTCCACATCCCCAGTGGTAATCCTCTGGTCTGGGAAAAAGTCCCTGCTTGAAGCCTTCTGCACAAATCTGTGTTCCTAAAGAGGTGTGCGTCATGCACCTTCCCTAACCAGCCTGCATTGATGCCGGTGAAACAACCCTGGTGATCCACCAGCGCTTGCAATACCATGGAAAAGTATCCCTTTCTGTCTGTGATGTACTCCGTCGCAAGGTGGTCTGGGGCCAAAATAGGGATATGTGTCCCATCAATGGCCCCCCTCAGTTTGGGAACTCCATTGCTGCAAAACCATCCACTATTTCCTGCACATTGCCCAGAGTCACTGTCCTTTGTAGAAGGATGCGATTAATGGCCCTGCACGCTTTCATCACAGCAACACCCATGGTGGATTTCCCAATTCCAAATTGATTCCCGACTGATTGGTAGCAATCTGGTGTTGCAAGTTTCCACACAGTGATCACCACTCACTTTTCCACTGTGATTGCCACTCTCTTTTGGTGTCCCTGAGCTGGAGCGAGCTCTGCACACAGTTCCAGGAATGTGGCCTTGTGCATCCAAAAGCTCTGCAGCCACTGCTTGTTATCCCACATCTGCATAACAATATGATCCCACCAGTCGTTGCTTGTTTCTCAGGTTCAGAACCAGCAGTCTGCCACGTGCAGGTGCTCTGTAAATGCCAACAGCAATCTTGAATTGTTTCTTTCCATGGCACTCAGCAAGGCAGCCTGCAAGGAACGGTTATACTCCTCGCAGCTCTGGAAATACTGCAGGATCAGACGTGTTGTGTTCATAACTCTCAGCACAATACTGAAGAGCAGCGCAGGATCCATGATTCTCACAGAGATGGTGGACACACAGGCTTGCCAGAGAAGTGTGTGAAATGTAACAGGATACCCATGGAATGATGGGGTGGAGAAAACTGTACCGTGGGATGCTGAACCCATATTCCATCTCACCCCTACGTGATTGTTTCTTGCCCATGAGGCACTGCAAACCCTTCCCAGAACACCACGCACCAGATAGTGGTGAGTTGCACAGTGGGATAGCCACCCCCAGTGCACTGCTCTCTGTGTCGATGCAAGCACTGCTAGTGTGGATGCGCACTGCAGACACAAGGAGCGTAGTGTGGACACACAACAGTGGTTTAATTCCTGCGGCGGCTGTACATTGACGTAACTTAAGTTGACTTAATTGTGTACTGTAGACAAGGCCTTACTCCACTTTAACTCTTCCCATAGGAATAACCCAGTTTTGACAGCTCTCCCATACCTGCTCAGACCCCTTGCCATCTTCCCTGCCCTTCTCTGGGCTTTTCCAATGTCACCTATGAGTGGTCACAGCTGCCTCCAGGGCCCAGGAAAGCCAGCCATTTGAAACATTCTTTGTCCCAAACGGTTTCTCTGGGTTTGAGCCCATCCCTCCATCTCTCCCCCAGCTCTTGGCGTTTTCATGACTCACCTGAGCAGGGGTTCTGGGCTGTGCTTCTGTCTTTCCAGCCCCAGAGATTCCCTACACATGGCTCTTCCCCTCGCTCCATCTGGCAGATGATCTCAGGCTTGACAGCAGGATGCCCTGTGCAGGGGGCAGACAATTGCAGCCTAGTGAGTGATGAACTCAGGATGAATAGGGTTCCTGGCTGCGGCTTCACCCTGGCTTATGAAGAGCAGTTTGTGTTCAGGTCTATGGGCCTGATTCTGCAGTATCTTTACTCCACAAACAGTCCAGCAAGTAAGCACAGACCCCTGAGAATCTCTGCTGTCCAACATAAACCCTTCTAGCTACAGGGCCAAGAGCCCTCGGGGATGGGGCAGGGGGGAGAGCACAGCATTTCCAGGGTCTGAGATTCTTCTGAGCCTCAACGAAATGTGCACTGACCTGCTCTGACATCTCCTGGCTCTGTCCCAGACCCCTGGCCCTGAGAGAAGAGTGGGAAAGGAGCCTCACCCAATGAAGCCACCAGCTCGTAATTCTCCTTCATCACATCCCGGTACAGCTCCCTCTGCCATTTGGCCAACGCTGCCCACTCCTCCAGGGAGAAATAGACCGCAACGTCCTCGAATGCCACCGGCCCCTGCAACATTGCAAACTCCTTCGTGAAGCACTGGGAGAGCTACCGGGGAAACCCACCAGGTGGCTGCTAGGAATTCGCATTAGGGTCCTAGGTCAGGAACTCGCACTGGTTCCAAACCCCTTTGAAGTCCCATCCTCACTCTGCCTGCACAGGGGTCCACTGAGCCCCAGGTGTCTTGGTCTCTGGATGTAAATCTAATGCATTTAATAATTATTAATAATTAGCACTCACTAATTAGTCCTCTGAATGACGAGCTTGGACAAAGCTCTGGGGGGTAAAGCTGGAAGGGAGGAGCCTTTTCACGCCTGGCTAACCCTGCTGGGAGTCACACACTATGCTAGCCTGCCTTGTCTGCGGCTTGGGAAGTTCCTCCTTGGTGGACAAGGTGGCATGTGCCCCAGGGTGAATGAGGAGCGGAGCCAGGGCGTTGTGTCGGGCAGAGAGAGGAAACTCCCACTTGGGATGTGGACCAGCGTCCACCAGAGGCTGGTGCCAGATTCTTGAATTGATTTTGTTTGTGCCCAGAGCTGGACCCTGATCTCAGGAGAGGAGAAATCCGGTGCTCGTCCATTTCACTCCCGCCCTGTCCCAGCCCCCCCCGCTGCTTCCCCTGGGCAAGGCTGGAGCAAAGCCCCCACTGACATCATGGCCAGAGCCGCAGGCCCCAAGCCAGGAGACATTAAAACCACCCTGCCCAGGGGCATCTCGCCCGCCCTCCCAGCTGTCAAGGGGCTCTGGGGTCAGGCTTCTTTCCCCAAAGCCGGGCTGCCCAGACACAGACCCAGGAGCTGGGGATTTCAGAGAAACACGAGTGTCCTGAGACAGGTGCTGAGAGAACTGCCAGCGCCCCTGGAACCCAGAGACCGGCCTGGCCTTGGGGGCTGACTGGGCTCCTCCAGCCCGGGGGGAGGGGATCCCCCCATCTCCGCTCCCCTGGACTGGGGGTTCTCCTCACGCTGACGGGCAGGCCCCCCCCCCCGAGATCCCCCCATCTCCACTCCCTGGGGGTTTTCCTCACACCGACAGGCAGCCCCCCCCCATCTCCGCTCCCCTGGACTGGGGGTTCTCCTCACACCGACAGGCAGGCCCCCCCCAAGATCCCCCCCCATCTCCGCTCCCCTGGACTGGGGGTTCTCCTCACACCGACAGGCAGCCCCCCCCGAGATCCCCCCCCCATCTCCGCTCCCCTGGACTGGGGGTTCTCCTCACACCGACAGGCAGCCCCCCCCGAGATCCCCCCCCCATCTCCGCTCCCCTGGACTGGGGGTTCTCCTCACATTGATGGGCAGCCCCCCCCATCTCCACTCCCCGGGGGTTTTCCTCACACCGACGGGCAGCCCCCCCGGTGCCCCCCAGCGCTCCTGCCCCAGCTAAGATGGCCGCGCCGAGGCCCGAGACCGGCTGCCCCCAGGCAGATGGCGGCGGCGGGCGGCGGGGAGCGGCCCGGGACCCCCGGCTGAGCGGGGCGGGCCATGGCCCTTCCCGGGGCTGCGGGGGGCTCTCCGCGGCGCCTGGGTCACCGCCAGGGACACGTGGGCTGGGGCTGCCCGGGGCCGGCGCTACCTGAGCGGAGCCTCCTGCGCCCATCGCCCTGGCCTCGGGCCTGGGCCCGCCGGCCGCGCCCGCTGCCCGGCCGCGGCTTTGTATCTGCCGCTCCCGGCGGCTCCTCCGGCAGGAAGAGGCGGGCCGGGCCGGGCCGGGCCGGGCCGGGCCGGGGGAGGGGCAGCGGAGTCGGACCCCGCCGCCTCAGAGCCGCTGAACTCGCTGCAATGGGACCGGGGGCGGGAGACCCCCTCCCCGGGCACTGCCGGACCCTGCTCCTGCAGGCAGGGCCCGGGCCTGGATCCCCCCCTCCCGTGTGCCGCGCAGGGAGGCGCTGGTGCCTCCACCCCAGAGCTGGCTGCTTCCCAGCAGGGCATCGCTGGGCGTGCCAAGTGCTTCGGGGAAACGGCCTCCTGAGTGACGGGAACGAGAGCCCCCCCCCCGTGCAAAGCAACCGGAGCTGCACCGCCCCCGCCCCGGGACAGCGCCCCCGGGATCACCGGCCCTTCCTGGCTGGCTGCAGACAGCCGCCTTGCACCCAGCGGGGCTGTAGCCTCACACCCCCCCCCGCTCCTTGGGTCACCCGCTGGGGCCGTGCTGGGAGCTGGGCGCAGGGGGACAGACTGGCCCTGCTAGGCAGGAGGTCAGACAGTGATTTCTGGGCCCCATCTAGTCCTAAATTCAGGCAGCAAAGCGCTGGCTGGGCACTTTGAGGGGGGTTGTAGGATCATGTAAAAACTAGCGGCAGGCCTCCCCCCCCCCCCCCCACAATAGTTTACAAGCGGCCGGGGGGCGGGCAGTACACCGTACTGCTCACCGACACAGTAGCCTGAACTTTTAAACTGTCTTTTCCTTTCTACCTCAAAGCAGAAAAATCTTGCTTCAAACCAGTTTTTACTGAACTGATAACAGAGTGCGGGGCTTGACAACCTACCAATCAAGTGTTAACACGCAAGGGTCTTTGTCTGAATGTGTATAAAAGGTTTGTGAAATTTGTGTAAGACAGAGTCTTTTGTACCAAGGTACAGGCTCTCCTTTCTTCTGCGAAATAAAGCAATTTTCCTTATCCCTGTCAGGCTGTTATTGGCTCTCAGCTCGGCAAACTCAATATTTCGGTAACAGTTTCTGGCCACCCCAGACGGGACTCTCCTAGCTCGAACATCGGACTCCGGACAGCTACAGTGAACTAGGAGCAGCGCCACTGGGATGCTTAACCCCTCTTCTTCACTTCTCCGCAGCCCCTGGGGTTCGTGCTCCGATAAGGTGAGCCCTAATAGGATAAGAAAATACTATCTGGTTCTGGTTGGGGGCCGGCCTCTTATCTGGTTCTGGTGCACTGTCTGGTTCTGTTCTGTTTAACCAGTTACTGTTGTTTTTCTGCTGTATACATTTGGGCGTTAGGTGTGTGGGTGGAACTAAACCTCTCGTTTGTAATTCCTCAGGGTGAAAGCCATTGCGTGCGATGAAGCTCTGAGGTTGAGTTGAGATCCTTTTGTCCTGTCCCCTGTAGCGGTCAGTGTATAGAAGTAAAAAAACCTAAATTAAACAGTAATTCCCTCTGCTCTCTGTGTAATTCTCTTTTCTGTTTGAGTGTCAGCAGACAGATGGGTGGGTCTCTGGGTAAACCCTCTAAAGGGGGTTGAATTATATGTTAAGTAAATGGCCTTTACCTGGTGTTCAGAAAGGAATGTCAAGAGGAAATTAAATAGTTAAACGCCAATGGGCCATATGTTTTTGTCCAGGTGGCAAGCCTCACGAGGGAGGACACAGGTAGTCTTGTAAGTAGGAATGTTTAAGGAAAAAGACCAGGAAGGGTGGGGGCTAGTTAAACAGCCCACCCTCCTAGCTAAACTGGTAGTGAAACAAGTTGGTGCCCATGGAAGGGACGGTTCAGCGAGAAAAGCAGGATCGAGCCCTGGCGGGCAGGCAACAAACAAAAAAATTGAAAAACAGGTTGGAAATTTTGAGGGTGTAGTGGAAGGATGGAGTAAGTAAGTGTAAGCATGGGGATTTTAAATACCCAGAACAATACTTAAAATGGTGATTTGAGTTGATAAACATGGCTGTTGGAAAACAAGCAGGTGATTTAAGGAAAAGAGAAAAGTTAACTCTGTAGTTGCTGAAGGAAACAGCAGTTAAACTTTGTAAAAATGCTAAAAAAAAGTTCTTGGTGTCTTTAAAATGTTTGTAAATGAATTCAGGCAAAAAAATTATTAGATTGCAATCATTTGGCTATAAACAATTTAGCTGAATTAGCTAAAGAATGTATACAGTGCTATGTAATTAAAATTTTATTAGGCTCTAAGGGGCACTATAAGTAGTAATGTTTTCTTTCAGTGTTTAAAAGCAGAAGTTAAAAGTAAAAAGCAATCAAAATTCTGGTAACGTTATTTATGTCCCTTTTAAGGTAAAAATCTTTAAGCTGTAAATAGCTTTAAATCCAAAAGCAAGCCAAAAAGCATCTGTATTAATGCAAATTATCTAACTAATAAGGTAAAAACCACTAAAACCTGGGCTGCCTATAAAACAAATACAAGAAAATATGGGGTAATTCCTCTGTTTTGCCTAAAGTCAGCAAGGGTATTTGTATATTTTAAGCAATAATTAACTGCCCAGGAGGGTAAACCTGTTTTTTTGTCTTTCAAATAATCAGAGAAAACTGATGCCAGCTGAACAGCATTCAACGTACCATGCATTTACTGGCACAACAGGAATTATATTTTGTGTTCTATGTTCTGTGTTGTGGTGTTTGTCTCGTGGCCGAAATCATTGTGTTTAGTGTTTTCATGGAATGGTCTGGTTTGAAATCAGGCAGAGGGGTTGGATTGAAATGCAAATACTTGTTTTGTTCAACTTAAAATACAAAGTGTTTTTGAATAAACCAGAAAAATATGATATACTAAGGTCTGATACATTTCCTTAAGTAAAAAAAAAAACTTAATTGGCCAAATCTTTTAATTAAAAATTGTTATTAAAATTTGCATACCAACAGTCTTTGGAAGTAAGGACATAAAAAGTTAACCCACTCCCCATATTGTACATGGAATCCTTCTGGCTACCTCAGATTTCTAGCCAGAGGCCTAGGGATGGTGGGAAGCTATTGGACTAAAGGTTGTATTAAGTGAACTCCTCAAAGTGGGTGTGCTTGTCCTGGCTTGTTGCTCCAAAGCTCTGTAATAAAGTTATTTTAGTGGAAGGGTATATGTGGCATATATTAAATAATAAAACTAATGTACTGTAATAAAGCATTGCTGTTAGTGTTCATTGTTGGAAAAAGGTGTATGAGTAAAAAGTAAAAGTTTCCTTTGTAGGTTAAAAAAAGCCACACAAAAAAAAATAAGTTAACTGGAAAGAAAAAATACTAGCTAGCAAGCTCAGGCTAAAAATAAAACACTAACTCCATTCAAAAACACTCCTCACAGCTAAAACTTGGCTAACAACCAAGAAACGGGGGGTCTTAAATGTGCCCAAGCAGCTATAAAATCTGCAAAACACTGCCAGGCACTAATGAAATGTGTTAGGTTTCTTTTCTCACAGGTAAAGAAGCGCTACCCAAAAACCCTATCAGCCCTGCCACTCCTTAAAACCAGAAAACTGAATCTATGGAAAGGTCCACCAATGAAAAACTGCTTTAACTCCATGCTAAAAAGGCCCTTATTAAGTCCTGCTAACTATCAACACCACTGTAAAGTGCCAAAAAACTAACTGCTTAAACCCATAATTCTCACTGCAAAAAAACCCCTCCACCTCAGGAGGATTCTCCTGCCAATAATTAGCCTATTTCTCCTTCTAGCTCTGCTGTGCCTTCTGGACAGCAGGAAAAAAGAACAAGGTTAAGTGCTAGTAACCTCTCCCTTGTCCACTAATAAACCTACTGTGCCTTTAAATTTTTCCAAAAAAAGCAAAACCATTACGGGGTAATGTGCTGGTAACCTCTCCCCTGTACAATGCTAAACCATGACTGTTTCGAGGAAAAAAAACCAAAACACTCATTCCACTAACATTGCCAAAGTCCAGAAATTCCTAACTTAAAAAAACATTAAAAACTAACCCTGGAAAAAAAACAAAAAATTATACACTGGCAGGAAGAATTTTGTGAAACCCGTGCTTGGGAATGTGGTATTAAATGAATTTTGGGGTTTGTTCTACAGGCTGCGCCCTGTGTTCTGAATAAATCCTTCAGCATGTATTGCTCTCCCTAATTGAATTTTAAATAATAGGTACCAAAGACACCTTGTTGCCCCTGCCATCTCCCCCGTTACCCTGTAATACACCCTCTCCTAGGCTATTAATGTTAATGCCTTTTAAAAATATCAAGAATAGTTAAATAACAGATGTAATACAGTACTACACCAAGAAAAAATGGTATTAAATATCACTGAGGCTGAAAAGGCATTGCAGTGAAATTTAGTATGTTTGAAAATTCAGAATTTCCTAAATAACCAACTAATGGCCATTCAAAGTAATCTTAAGCAACAGACTTGGCCCACTGCCCTTACAAACACATCAAAAGTACCATCTAATCTGTGGTCATAAAAACATACTTGGACACTTTCTGGGTGAAAGTGTGGCCATTCACAGTGCTCCTTCCAAGCATTTGGACCGGTTAGGGGGGTGTGGGCTCCCACATATTAAATCCTGTCAGTCCCATGGGGAGGATGCACGTGGAACTAAATTATTCACCAAGACATTTGGAAAATTAAACCACCTAATATACCTAACTAATTTATAGTCAGTGCCCCAATCCCTTAGTTGTCAAACAAACAAAATTCCACTCTTTTGTCCATGCACTCATTCCTAAGCTGGGGGTGGCTATGCTCAAGAAAGCAGTTGTAAATATTTCTGCAAAGCTTAAAAAAGCAGCTAATGCATCTATAAACGCTTTTCAAAAGTTACAACAAAAAACATTGATAAAGTAGCAAAAGTGGCTTTGCAAAATAAACGTGTGCTAAATGCTATAAATGCTAAAATGGGGGGGCTTGTGTTCGCATCAAAAAAATGTTGCTTTTATGTTAATCACTCTGGGTTAATTAAGCAAAATTTACAGGCTATTAAAAATGCTGCTGTTTTCCATGCTGTATTTCTTAATCACACCTTTAGTTTTAAAAACCTCCTCCCAAACCTTGGGTCACGGTTTACTGGCCTTTTCTGTACAATTGTTAAATAAGCTCAGTACCTGTCTCTTCAGCTTAATCCTAAATTACGTAATAGGCTTGGCAATCTGGGCTTGCCAGGCCCGAAGGGGGGATTTTAAAAACTAGCAGCTGGCCCCCCACAATAGTTTACAAGCGGCCAGTGGGGGGGAGCAGGACACAGTACTGCTCACAGACACAGTAGCCTGAACTTTTAAACTATCTTTTCCTTTCTGCCTCAAAGCAGAAAAATCTTGCTTCAAACCAGTTTTTACTAAACTGATAACAGAGTGCGGGGCTTGCCAACCTACCAATCAAGTGTTAACACGCAAGGGTCTTTGTCTAAATATGTATAAAAGGTTAGTAAAATTTGTGTAAGACAAAGTCTTTTGTACCAAGGTACAGGCTCTCCTTTCTTCTGCAAAATAAAGCATTTTTCCTTATCCCTGTCAGACTGTTATTGGCTCTCCGCTGGGCAAACTCAATATTTCGGTAACAATCATAAACTCTTCAGTGCAGAGACTGTCTTGTTCTGTCCTTGGGCTGGATGCAGGACACGGGGGGCCAAGTCCCGACTGGACCCACTGAGGGCTTCTATAACATCACTGCCACCCGTGTGATTACTGTAGCACCGCCGCATACACCAATATTAATAACCCTCCCCTGCTGCCTGGGACACAGGACACAGCAGATATTGGAGTGGAACCTGCCAGTTCCCATCCTTGTCTGGGCAAAGTGCTGAGCATACCCGTCCCTGGGAACTAACGGAACTCAGAAGTAGGACAATGCATCACAAAGCGTGTTTTTCACACAGGGCCCAGGGAGTCAATGGAGGACACAGAGGAGTTTGACAGCCCTGTAGACATAGCGGCTGAGCCAGGCAGGACCAAGAGCGGTGTCTGCTCTGAGGGCGGGGTCCCAACACCCGCACCATCTTGGATACAGGCTGCAGATTTCGGTTCCCCACCAGCTATTCATGTAAGGCTGGAATGCTTTCGCACACCCCCCTTGGGGACGAGCTGAGAAAGAAAACAAAGGAAATTAGCTGTTGCCACCAGCTAATTAAACAAGATGCAGAAACCTCTTAGCACACCACAATGCAATCCTGTTCTTAAAAACAGAAGTTTTATTACAAACAAAAAGGAAGAAAATACATCTGGAACTTAGAGTTTTGCTAGATTTTAAAGGAGCAATTCCAAAAAGTAAGGACCCAAACTAGCTTTCTTGGGGGTTCAGCTGAGAGGTTACAAGCGAACAAAAGCTCCTGGGGTTAGCACAGAGGAGTCCACAAGCCAAAATAAAGAAAGAAACCTGATTGCATCTATCTAAACACTCCCTGTCCCAGTGATTCCTTGT
This sequence comes from Gopherus flavomarginatus, assembly GCF_025201925.1. Taxonomy (NCBI): domain Eukaryota; kingdom Metazoa; phylum Chordata; order Testudines; family Testudinidae; genus Gopherus; species Gopherus flavomarginatus. The sequence continues at coordinate 1,490,193 of NC_066618.1, forward strand.
CGGTCTGGAAGATAATTTTTCATACCTGGTTCAGGCCTTACACAGTTCCTGCTTATAGCAGAGCTGCTCCGTGTCCCTGCAGCCCTGAGAGAATGACAGACAACAAGGGGGAAAGTTTTTCCCAACTTTAAAAGGTTTTAGGCCCCCCCATTGGCTCTTTTGTTCAGCCCCCCTGCCTTTTTCTTTGGTACCTATGCAGGGAGGGGTTTTAACCCTTTTCAGGTAAAGCAAGCAGAGAACAGCTACCAAGAGGGATTTTACAGCTAACTGGCTGTCTGGGCATCCATAAACGGGAGCTGCCCCCCCCGCACCCCTTCATTTATCACAGTGGCCACACCATGTCCCCAAATCCATGCTATTACAATCACAGGAACCCAACTGAAGGCGCACGTGTCACTACACGCTCTTCACCAACAGTCGGGAGACAATTCATACCTGACGTGAATCGTTATCGTCCCTGGTCGAGAAGCCCAGCCACTCGACTCCCTAGTCCTACAATGGACATGATTGTCAAAGACCTTCGCCAGACAAGGGCACCACTAGATTCTCCGAGGCGAGACCTGCAGGAAATGCAGCAGCAGATGAACTCCATGATTGTGAATTGCCAGCCCACCCCACCTCAGCTGTAGAAGTGATGAATGAAATTGTTTTTAATTGTTCACTTTATTAATGTAACTTCATAAGTAAAGTTTTATGAATGAAACAACATCCATTCATAAAACCAGTTACCCTAATAACTGGCTACTGGGCAATGAAGATGCTTCTTAAGAGCCATAGCTGTTCAGTCATCTGCCTTTGTACGTTTTACTGTCAATCCAATTCCTGCTTAAATCACTGAGACTTGCACCATTTCTACATTGTAACTTCTGTTCACTGTGTGCCATATTGTAATTCAAACCCCATTTTGTAAGCTTGCTGCCACCTCCATTTTTGCAAACCCTGCTGTAATCATATTAGTTTAGGTTAGTTGTGTGACTGAGGTATGGATGGATGATGGAATCAACCTCCAGCCCCAGCCTGTCCTGATGAAATAGAGTTCAAACGTCATTGGCTGAAGATGCAGACAAGAGCCCTAACAAAGTCAGAAGAGTCCACCCTAGACAGAAAAGGTACAATAGAAGGAAGATCAGAGCCAAGTCCCAGCCTGAAAGTCACACCTGCAATTGACGGGTGATAAGTCACCAAACCCAGAGACAGCCTGACACAGCAAGACCTATAGACTCTGGATTCAAACTAAAGCCTACAAAAAGGATGGGTGAGATGGAAGACTTTGGAGTGTAACGTTCTGCTGCCAACATGGAAGGGCATCGGTGCAGGCCTAACAGAGACCCAGCTCGTCCTTGTGCCCAGCTTTCCTGGCTAGTTGGCCGCCACAAGCTGCAAAATCAAGCCACGAACTCAAGCTAGGTTCAGGACTGGTAACTATACAACAGTTGCAGAACATCTGATGGACGTGTGTGTGTGTGGATATGTGTATAGGTATTAGTTATTGGTCATAAATCAAATTGTGTTATCATAATAAATGTGGCATCTTTGCCTTATCCCCCAAAACAATCCCGTGTAGTTTTGTCTGCATAACACAGCCCATTGCGTTAGCTACTGGAACATTATCCTGGACTTAAGCTCTGCTTATGCAGGATCAAAGCCCGGAAGTGGGGGGAGCATGAGGACCCGTAATGACCGATAGCGTGAAGCCAACAGGCCCTGGGCAGTTATGTCCCCAAAGGAAAACATTGCAAAGAGAAGGGCAAATGTGCAGCCAGTAGTGACTAAACATGGAGATGCTTTTGCTAAACAAACTTGAGCATGAAAGGACAGTAACTACTGCAATCACAGGAGGAAGTTTTCCTCCACAGGTTTTTTTAGTATCAGAGGGGTAGCCGTGTTAGTCTGGATCTGTAAAAGCAGCAAAGAATCCCGTGGCACCTTATAGACTAACAGACGTTTTGAGGCATGAGCTTTCGTGGGTGAATACCCACTTCGTCAGATGCATGCATCTGACGAAGTGGGTATTCACCCACGAAAGCTCATACCCCAAAACGTCTGTTAGTCTATAAGGTGCCACGGGATTCTTTGCTGCTTTTACATGTTTTTTTAGGTATTACCTTGTCTTGAGAAGGTCAAAGATCAGCCTGACCACAAGGCAGATGCAATCCGTGAATTGTCCATGCTACTGACATAACTTCTTTATGATCTTTTCTAGGATTGGCAGGCAGGGCCGGCTTTAGCAAGTGCGGGGCCCAATTTGTACTCACCTGGCGGCGCGCCGGGTCTTCGGTGGCACTCAAGGACCTGCTGCCGAAGACCCCCCGGAGCGCCACCGGGTGTGTAAAAATTAAAAAGGTGCTGGTGCGGGGCCTGATTCCGGGGAATTGGGCGAATCAGCCTACAGCCGGCCCTGTTGGCAGGACACCATCGAGACTTCAATCCTAACTTTGCTTCCATTGCAGGTCCACTGTATAAACGTCTGAAAAAAGGGATTGCTTGAGCCAGGGCAGACGGGCCTGCGAGTGCATTTGTAAAATTGAAGCAGGCAGCAATGCAAGCACCTGTGCCGATCGCTCCAGCTCCCAGCAAACGTCTCACTTAGAGGCTTCTCTGAGTGCAACAGTAGCTACTAGAGGGGCATGGAAAATGTAGGCCAGTAACCTATGCTGTAGGGCAGAGGTGGGCAAACTACGGCCCACGGGACTGTCCTGCCGGCCCTTGAGCTCCCAGCCAGGGAAGCTCGCCCCCCACCTCTCCCCTGCAACCTCAGCTCACTGCGCAGCACCACGAGACCAGCCAGCCTGCCCCGGTGCTCTAGACTGTGCTGCGGTGTGGCTGGCTCCGGCCGGGCGGTGCAGCTGTCAGTCTTGGTCCTCTGAGTGGCATGGTAAGGGGGAGGGGAGCGGGAGGGTTGGATAAGGCGCAGGGGGTCCCGGGGAGCAGTCAGGGGACAGGGAGTGGTTGGATGGGGGGTGGGATCTAAGGGGGGCAGTTAGGGGCAGGGGTTCCCAGGAGGGGGCAGTCAGGGGACAAGGAGCAGGGATCATTGGATGGGTCAGGGGGTCAGTCAGGGGCGGGAAGTGGGAGGCAGTGGATAGGGGGCAGGGGCCAGGCTGTTTGGGGAGGCACAGCCTTCCCTACCCGGCCCTCCATCCAGTTGTGGAACCCCCATGTGACTCTCAGGCCAAAACATTTGCCCGCCCCCGCTCTAGGAGAATGAACTGAGTGGAACTCAAATATTGATTAGTCACCAGCTGGACAACCAAGCATTAAAGCCAATAGCTCTACATTCCACACACACCCCTCTCCAGTTCTCACTTTCTAATCGAATCGAGGATGGATGGGCGGCTAAAGCCCGACTAGCACATTGGACTTGGTTGTTGCATGATGAAGATATAACAGTGACTCCCATGTACCCTTTCTCTGGTGCTTGGGGCCCTGTTGTTTCTGGGAATCCTCAGGCATGCCCAGATGTTGATCAAGGAAAAACCTTCACCCAGTTTTTCATATTAATACCTCCCAAAATAAAAACCATAGATGAATATTGCTTTATGTAGATGGGTCCAGCCACTATGATCAGGAGAAATCAGTATCTTCTTGTTATTGATCCATTCTCCAAATAGGTGACAGCAGTTCGCCTTACGGCAACTGCTGTGTTAGCCACAACAAGGATCTTGGTGGAACAAGTCTTCTCTCATTAATCGCCTCGCTTGGGTAGAGTCAGAGGGAGTGTTCCAAAGATGTTTGCAGATGTTGGGAGAGCAACACAAAATTGCACCTTCCATATCGTACCCCTGAGGGCTTTCTGCACGAAAAAAATATAAAAATTCTGACTCCTTGGAGAAACTGCAGCCCAGAGTGCAGGAAGGGACCCACCTCCGCGCTCCTGCAGACCCGCTCCCAGGCCGGAGAGGGACCCGCTGCTGCGCTTCTGCAGACCCGCTCCCGGGCCTGGGAGGGACCCGCCGGGAGCAGCTGGGCAGCCTGAGCTAGAGCAAAGCCACTTTGCTGGAGAGCTCCTGTCCCCCTCCCTTGTGCTGCATGAGCCAGTCTCTGCTGGGATTGGGGCCTCCCAGGGCTGGGCAGTGCCCCGGGGCAAGACTAGCCCTGCCCCGGGGCAAGACTAGCCCTGCCCCGAGAGCTCAGTGCAGCTATAGCTTGAGCCCTAAAGCACGGGGTGAGCAAAGGCAGCAGACAGGTGGGAGCGAGGGCTGGGCAGTGCCAGGGGCTCTGCAGGGCGACCACTCAGCTGCATTGGGCTGGAGGCTGGCAGGGAGCCTGCCAACTGGACAGTCAGTGGCCATTCAGCAGTGCTGACCGGAGCCGCCAGGATCCCTTTTGCACTGGGAGCTCCCTTTGTCAGAGTCGCCCCAGCCACCACCTCGGGCCCTGCCCAGCGCTCCCTGCCAGGAACCTGCTCCCTCGCTCCTCCTTCCCTGGGATGGCCCCCGGCTGCCCCTCCCCAGACCTTCCCTTCCCACCTGCCAGGCCTAGGCTCTGGGCCTCAAATCCAGCAACATGGCCCATTCCCTAGGCCAGGCCCCTGGCTTCTCCTGCATTGCCTGAGTCATCTCTCCCCTACCCGGAGATGGAAGGGAACAGCCCCTGCCGGGCACCAGCCCTTCCCCTCCCGCGGCTCCTCTCTGGCCACCTCTCCCAGGCCCTGCCCAGCCCCGTGGAGCCTGAGGAGCGCGAGTGGGGAACACACAGGTCAGGTAGCAGGACGTGGAGCAACAGGAGCACAAGGTGGAGAAGCCTGGTCTGCGTGGGAAGCTGCCACGTTCCCCGCTGTCTTCTCACACTAGGGGCTGAGAATAGAAGGAAAAACAGATTCCACATCCCTCCTCCAACACCCAGAATAAGGTCACCACCACCACACACAACGCACCCGAACATAGAACCAGGCAGCCAAAGCCTTTGTCTGAAGGACCCCGCTGTGCCTTGCTCTGGTAATGCCCCCGGCCCACCTGCCCTCTGGCACGTCTACACCAGCCCTGCCCCGGCGCCCAGGGACTCCATGCAGGTGGGTACCTGGCCGTGCCCACACTGCTGCCTTGTGCGCTGGGCTCTAACCGGGCTCCGGCAGGGCCTAAGGCTCCCAGCGGCTTGCAAACACCCATGGGTCTGGCTGAGGAGAGGAGGTGGTGATGCCACGGGGCAGGGCCCTGTCTCACTCTGGGTGCACAGCAGGAGAGGAGGGAATAAACTAACTCTGTGCCGGTAAATGTGGTGCTCGGGCCGAGACGAAACCAAAGCCCCAGGCCCCAGTGCAAGCCCCTCCCTGCTCCCAGGGTCACAGCTGGGGATGGTCAGGAGCTTATGGGGCCCAGGCAGCCCACAGGACCCTCCTCCCCCTTTCTCGAGGCTTTCAATAGTGATCACAAAGCCTAGTGTGCAGAGCCGGGCAGGGCAGGGCAAGGTGTCTCCATGTCTGGCGGGTGAAGGCCCCCGCTGCTACCGGCTGTTAGCGCCGGATCCCTATAGCCTAGGAGAGCCCCCAGGACAAGGCGTTACAGCAGCCCAAGCCAACGGGCAGCGAGGCCGGGAACCACTGCGGCCAAGCCCACAGCTGGGGAGAAAGGGCACAAAAGCCAATTGTCATAGAGTCCCTGGGCAATGCTCTGGAACTGCTCCCCACAAAGCCAGTCAGGACTTTGGGGAGCCTCCTCTCTATGAGCAGACTGTCTGCAGGGCAAAAAGCTCACATGGCTTCACCTCCTGGGTTTCTCCTTGGAGCATTCAGCATCCTCTGCCCCTCTGTGCGCTTCCCACAGCGAGTCCGCCCCAGCGGGGTCCTGGGGAACCCACAGGGTCCTGCACCCCCACTGCGCAGTCAGACGTGACTCTCAGCCAGCGTAAAACAGAGGTTTATTAGATGACGGGAACATGGTGTAGAATAGAACTTGTTAGCACAGAAATCAGTGACTTTCAGCCAAGTCCATATTGGAGAATCCCAGACCTCTGGCCTTCCCCGTCCAGTCCCCCACCACAGACGGCTCTGGACCTAGCTGCCTGGCCTCCCCCATCCAGTCTTTTTGTCCTGCTTCCAGAGGAAAGTGTGACCCAGTCACATTCCCCTCCTCAGTCTCAGGTTAGGAAGGGCATTAGCCGTCGCCTACCCGCAGGCAACTGGAGCCACCTCACTTGTCCTGACGGCCTCAGCAAAAGTCTCACACCCAATTCCCACCACCTAGGCATTAGTGCAGCACACAGGGAAACTGAGGCACACAATATTGGTATAGGACCGTAAGACTCACATGCAACGTAAGGTGAAAAACCATCACTTTGGCACACCCCGGCTATTCTCTGGCTGCCTCCTCACCACCCCATTTGTCTAACTTTGCAACCCCTGGGCTGACCCCAGGGCAGGGACTGACTGTCCCTGCTCTGTCCACCGCTTAGTTCAATAGGCCTGTGGTGGGGATAATGACCACCACGGATGTGTACGCGCTGATTTGGGTTTGGTTTTCGGCCTCGTGGATAACTGCTCCCCTTGCCCCCCAGAATCCATCTCTGCAGGTCTCTGCCAGCTCCTTGACCATGACCAGCGTGTGCACTCGTAACAGCCGCTAAGTAGCAGGTTCCCCTCTTTGGCGAACAGCCAGAGCCGCGAGGAAAGGGGCTTCCCTTCTCCACCCCGCAGGGGAGTCTTGCTGGTCGCAGGCAGCCATAGTGCGCAGCCAGCATGGTGAGGGGGCCAGCGAAGAACCCAGAGAACTGGGCTGCAAGGGGCACCCCCAGAAACCAGGCACCCCAAGTCACTCGGACATCTTGGCCTTTGAGTGTAAATGAACCCCAGAAAAGCCTCAACAGGCAGAACCCCCCCTCAGAGCGCATCACCCACCCCCTCAGGGCCCGACTCTGGGAGGCTGAGACAGGCCCAGTCTCAGCCTGGCTCTTGCTGGCAGAAGGTAGCTGAAGCCGACAGGGTCTCAGTGGGACGTTGGAGGGAAACAGAAGAGTTTCAACAGATATGAAACCCACTAAGCACAGGAGACCGATCAGGAAAAGAGGGCATTGAACCAAAGCATGAACGATGCCCACTGCAGTCATCCTCTGCAAAGCCAGCCGCCAACCTGCACTCGGATCTGACTGCATGGGCAGAAGGGACAATTGTGATCAGCTCTCTGAGCTCCTGCATGTCGCAGGCCACAGAACCTCCCCAGCCACTCCTGTAACAGCCTCCAACCTCTGGCTGAGTTACGGACGCCTTCAAATCATGGTTTAAAGATTTCAAGTTCACTTGCAGGTTTAAACTAACCTGAGTCCCATGCTGCAGAGGAAGGTGAAGGTCTCTGCTAATCTGACCTGGGGGAAAATTCCTTCCTGACCCCAAATACTGTGATCAATTAGACCTGGGGCATGTGGGCAAGACCCACCAGCCAGACACCTGGAAGAGAATTCTCTCTAATAACTCAGAGCCCTTCCCAGCCAGTGCTCTCTCACCGGCCAGCAGGCTCTGGTGTCTGACTGTGCAGTGTTGCAGGGGACCAGTCCCATTGCAGGATCAGCACCAGAACCAAGTGAAGACCCAGGCCTAGTACAAGCTGCCATTGGGCTCCTGGCTAGGCAATGCTCGCCCCCCCGGGCAGTAAGGTGCAGCACGTTACACCAACAGCAATGCAACAGCCCGCACTGGCTGTGTCCAACAGCTCCACTTTATTCCACTCTGGTACAGTTCCATGTTTCTGTTCTAGTCACACACACAAGCCAGGCTAGGAGGCAAATACCCCTGTTCCCAGCAACTCCTACTGCATAACCAGGAGAGGCAGAAATCCATGGGGGATTCTGGCCAAGGCAACGGGGATTGGGACATTCTAGTCTACACGAGGGCTATGTTAACACTAGATGTTGTCGTAGGACAGAAGAAAGGGTCAATGGATAAATTAGATTAGCAGGATGAATGACCCCACCCCCACGTAGGATCAAAGCCCCAAGCCCCAGGACAGGTGTCCCGTAGGGCTGGTAGGACATACCTGACATCCTTTTTCCTTCCACGCTGGGAGAGCCGGCAGCCAAATCACTGGGCGACTATTTTACTTCACATAGTCGACGCTCAAAGCCTTACACCTTGGGGCCAACCTGCCCCATAGACAGCCAGCCAAAGCAGGAGCCTCGCTGCAGGGGACTGGGATGTTTCTAATTGGAGGAGCAGCAGATAAAGGGTTAAACGTGCATCTGTAAGCACCATGCACCTCAGTCTGCTCTGCGCTGGAGCGTTTGCTGCTCTAAGACCCAGTTTTGCTCTCGAAGACTCAGAACACGTCATGGCCACGTGCTGCCAAGCTGCCCCCCTCTGGCCCCAGCTCGCTACAGGCAGGGTTAGGAACCAGGTCAGCCTCGCTCAGGGCTTTTCAACCTTCTTTCATTTGCAGACCCTACAAAGTTTCAACTGGAGGGGCAGCCCCCCTTGGAAATCCTAGACAGTCTGAGGACCCCCAGGGGGCTGCGGCCCGCAGCCTGAGAGCTGAGGACAAAGGCGATTGGAGTCAGCTCAACTTGCCTTTCCACAGCCGTCTCACAGCGCGAGATCCCCCGAGCCGCTGCGGCGGGGAGCCGTGGCCCAGGCAGAGGCCAGCGCAACAGACAGTGCTCGAGCAGCTCTCCAATCCAGTAGCTTAGCACAGCCCAGCCACATGGGCCCCCAGCCAGGCTGCTGGTGCCTGGTCATACGGGGGGAAGGACTGGCTCCCGGACTAGGCTGCGACGTTCCTCTCGCAACCAGAGACCTGCCACAGCCCAGGGATTTCTGTCGGCCTGGCCGGGAACCGAAGGACGCCTGTTCATGGCTGCTTTACGGATATAGTGATTAGTGGCTTTAATGACATGTACAGAGACCACAGACATCACATGGGCCTGTCCTCAGTCACCTGGACCATGCAAAGGGCATGTCAGCAGCTACCACCACCCTGCGCACAGGAACCGGCGTTCCCAGACACCTCGGGGGGCTGAGATCTGCAGCTGCCCCAACCTCCCGCCTGGGCTGGAGCCTGCTGTTTGCCCCAGTTCTACTGGCCAGGCGATGCCTGGGAGCCCCTGGGGCAGCAGGTTGGATACCCCTGGGCCAGGGCTGCAGCGGGCAGTGGGACCCCCAGCAGAGCCCTGGCACTAGTGCAGCTCAGTCACCTGTGGGCGGGGGGCAGAGGAAGGAGAGATGCCAAGGGCAGAAACAGCTTCCCACAGGGCAACCCCTGCCCTTAGTGCCAGAGCCAGCTGTGGGGGGTCAGGGGACGCCAGTGCTCGGAGCAGAGCCATCATCACGTGACAGGATCTGTGTCCGGAGAAAGCCCGTGGCCAGTGCCGTCAGAGGGGTTAAACCTACTGGCAGGGGACCAGCTGCCCCATGAAGCAGCGAGGAGTCACGGAAGGCATGGGCAGAGCCAGCCAGTCACAGGCACAAAGAAATCTCCTCCAACGGCAGACCTGCCTGGGGAAAACCATCTTATTAGGAGAGATCCAGCGCCAGGCCACCCTACCGGGGGAGGGGAGCTGGTCCCCAGGGCACCGGACCACCCTACCGGGGGAGGGGGAGGGGGCTGGGGCACATGACTTACGAGGAGACGATGAGGGAACTGGGCTTATTTAGTCCTGCAGAAGAGAAGAGTGAGGGGGGATTTGATAGCAGCCTTCAGCTACCTTAAGTGGGGTTCCAAAGCAGATGGAGCTTGTCTGTTCTCAGTGGTGGCAGATGACAGAACAAGGAGCAATGGTCTCAAGTTGCAGTGGGGGAGGCTTAGGTTGGATATTAGGAAACACTATTTCACTAGGAGGGTGGTGAGGCAGTGGAACGGGTTACCGGAGTGGTGGGGGGAGAAGAGACCCGTTCCTGGGGAATGACCAGTCCACTGGAAGGCTCGTCTCTCCCCCACCCCATGCTGTCTGTCCTTCCCCCTCCTCTTGTCCACACCCCGAGCCCCGGTGCCCCCCCCCGCCTGATCTACTCGCAGTTTAGACACCGAGCCCTGGGGAACCCTGGCCCTTCCCCTCCCCACCCTGCGGGCAGCCTGCGGCACTGGGCTCACCCTGCCATGCTGTCCGAGCCCCCCAGGGGGAAGGGTGGGGAGTGGGTCAGACGGCAGCACTGCAGGAGGGGTCAGAGCAGGCCGAGCCCAGCCCGGGCGGAGCCAGCAGCCCCACGCCAGGCACGTAGCGGGAGCGACCAGGGGCCCGGCTCTGGCTGGCCTCGGCCACAGCGGCCATTCGCACGGTGCTCTCTGTCTCCAGCAGTCTCTCCCAGTGGTACACCAGGCCGTGAACCTGGCACCACTTCATGGCAGCAGACAGACCGGCTAGGGCCTCGGCAGCGGTGACCTGGCTCCCTGGGTCCAGGTCCCCGTCCTCCTCTGAGCACTCAGCAGCCTCGGCCCACTGGCTCCTCTGGGCCAGGGCACACTCCTCACTGGTCATCTCGCCCACGGCCGGCTCCTCGGCATCCATGCCGACGAACTCGCTGAAGTCCTGCTCGCTCATGAAGGGCGGCCGGGGCACGTCGGCCAGCGGCGGCAGGTCCAGCTCCTCCCGCTCAAAGGGCGCCAGGTGGAAGCCGGCCTTCCGAAAGCAGCTCTGCACCGTGGCCTGCCGGACCAGGCTCCACGCCTGGTGCAGCATGTAAACGGCGTCCAGCAGTGTGACCCGCCCGGCGATCTCAGCCGCCCGCCCCTGCTCTGGGCTCAGCAGGGCCTTGGCCGCCACCAGTGCCCGGTAGTGTCCCTTCAGATTGCGGACGACGCCCATGTCCAAGGGCTGGGTGATGCTGCTGGTGTTGGGGGGGAAGAAGGCCAGCTTGATGTGGCGCAGCTTGGCCTGCAGCTCGCGGGGGTGGGCGCTGTTGTGGGCCAGGAAGAGCAGGACCTTGCGCCGGTTGCGTCGCAGCTCCTGGTCCCACTGCAGAGCCCACTGCTGGAAGATGTGCGCGGTCACCCAGGCGTTGGCTGAGTTGGCGTAGGTGATGGGCAGGGCGCGCAGGTCCTTGGGCAGGCACCGCGGCCGCCGGCTCTTGCCCACCAACAGCAGGCGCCTCTTCTCCGTGCCGGCCTGGTTGGCGCAGCAGAGGACGGAGACGCGGTCCTTGGCCTTCTTGCTGCTCAGGAGTGGTGGGTCCCGGCCGGGGTAGCAGCGGTACAGCAGCCCGGTCTCGTCGGCATTGAAGATGTTCTCGGCACTGTAGCCGGCCAGCAGGGAGGGCAGCACCTCGTTCACCCAGGTGTGGGCGCTGCCGACATCCGCGTCCTGCTTCTCGCCGAGCTGCCGCTTGAAGACGATGTTGTGGCGGGTCTTCCACCGGCAGAGCCAGCCGTCCGTGGCCTCGAACTCCCGGCCTGAGTGCAAGGCCAGCTCCTGGGCCTTGGCCTTCAGGATGGGGCCCGAGAGCCTCTCCCCCCTGGCCAGGGCCTGCTGGAACCAGAGGAACAGCGCGTCCTCCACCTCTCCGCCCTTGCCCTCCCGCTTGCGCTTCCGCAGTGGGTTGGCGTTGGTGCGCCAGTCGGCCAGAATCTGCTCCCTGCTGCGGCCGATCCGGCCCGCCTGGCTCTTGGAGATCCCAAACAGCTTGGCCACGCTGGACAGGGAGGCAGAGGGTGACTCTAGGGCCTGCAGCAGCTTGACCCGGTCAGCCAGCGAGAGCTCCTTCCTCTTGGAAATGACTGCGGTTGTGCAGCAAGAGAGGCGACGCTTGGAAGAGTCTGCGGGGAAAGAGACCCTGTCAGCTCTCCGCAGCCCGCCCAGCGCCTCTCCCACACCTCGTTCCCAGGGCAGCCCTGGGCAACTGGGCCCCACACACCCCACATCTTCCTGGAGCAGTCGTACCCCCTCCAGCCCCAGGCTCTGAGCCCTGCAGCCCTCCTGGGAGCAAAGATCATCCCTGGCTACCAATGGGGAAACTGAGGCACAGAGAGAGGCTGTTACTTGTCCAAGGTCTCAAAGCACCTCACTGGCAGATCTTGGAACAAAACCCAGGACTCCTGGCTCCCACCTCCCAGCAGATCCCATTCCCCTCCTAGAGCTGGGAATAAGAACGCAGGAGTCCCGGCTCCCAGTCCCACTGGAAACCCTCCACGTGCAGCCCTGAATGAGTCACCTGCAATGAGAGGCTGTGACCCAGGAGTGGGGAGCTGTCATGGTATAATTCCCCACTCTGAACCTTAGCAAGATGGGGTACCAGCATGAATTCCTCTAAGCTCAATTACCAGCTTAGTACTTGTATCGCTGCCACCAACCAGGAATTCCAGTGCCTGGTACACTCTGGTCCCCCCAAAACCTTGCCCGGGGAGCCCCAAGACCCAGACCCTCTGGATCTTAACACAAGGAAAGTAAACCCTTTCCCTCACTGTTGCCTCTCCCAGGCTTTCCCTCCCTGGGTTACCCTGGAAGATCACTGTGATTCAAACTCCTTGAATCTTAAAACAGAGAGGAAAATGCACCTTCCTCCCTTCTTCTCTCTCCCCCTCCCAGACTCTCCCTGAGAGAGACAGTAATCCTAACACCGAGAGAAATTAACCTTTCTCTCCCCCTTCCCTCCTTTCTCCCCACCAATTCCCTGGTGGCTCCAGACCCAGTCCCCTGGGGCCTCACCAGAATAAAAAACAATCAGGTTCTTAAACAAGAAAAGCTTTTAATTAAAGAAGGAAAAAACAGTAAAAAATTATCTTTGTAAATTTAAAATGGAATATGTTACAGAGTCTTTCAGCTATAGACACTGGGAATACCCTCCCAGCCTAAGTATACAAGTACAAAGTAAAATCCTTCCAGCCAAATACACATTTGCAAATAAAGAAAACGACCATAAGTCTAACTCGCCTTATCTACCTAGTACTCACTATTCTGAACACATAAGAGCCTGTATCGGAGAGATTGGAGAGAAACCTGGTTGCACATCTGGTCACTCTCAGAACCGAGAGAGAACAACAACCAAACACTAACAGCACATACACAAACTTCCCTCCCTCGAGATTTGAAAGTATCCTGTCCCCTGATCGGTCCTCTGGTCAGGTGACAGCCAGGCTCACTGATCTTGTTAACCCTTTACAGGCAAAAGAGACATGAAGTACTTCTGTTCTATTAACCCTTAACTATCTGTATATGACAGGAGCCCACCCTGTTCTCAACCCCTGCGCTAGCAGCTGGTCACCCTCCCCACTGGGGGCTCTGAGCAATAGGAAACCACAAGATCATACCTCGCCCAGACCATGGGGCTGCCACAGCCCAGCCTGCATTCCCTGTAAGGAGCAGCAGCCGGGAGTTCCTAGGAACGATCTGTGAGTCCCAGCACGACACTCATGTGGGGCTTTTTCAGACAGAGTTTGAGTTTGGGCCCCTCCGCTGGGACGTGGGCACTAAACCCTGGTGGGGAATCGACTCCAGGAGCCAGCGGCTGCAGGCGCTGCTTGCAGAGAGCGTGGGACACATTCCCCAGCAGCAGGGAGAGATCGCCAGGAGCGGAGACGGGTCAGCCGCGCTAACAGGACACAAGGCTACGTGAGGTGCAAGGCGGAGAGTCAGCCGTGAGCAGTAATGCAGAGACAGCGTTTGCACGTGTGATAACAGGCCATGCTACACAGGGACCTGGCCATGCACACGCACAGTCACTACAGCTGTGTACGAGCACGCTAGAAACTATGGGCCTGGAAGTCTCCAGGCCTGAGTCTCCTGTCTCGGGCCGTGTGCCGCTGTTTGCACCTGAGCCATCATACGCCCATGCTGCCCAGCCGTCAGCGACAACTCGGGGCAAAGCAAGGGGGGAGGGGGCAGGGCCTCGGAGAGGGCATGCCAGGCCAGCCAGCTCCATCCAGGCTAGGAACTGGGTCCGCAGAGGTGTGTGCATCACTCACCTGGGGCTCTCCGTCGCTCTCCTTTGGGGCTCTCCCTCGATCGCAGCTCCTGGCTGTCCCTGACATGCGGCTCTTCCCCTCGCTCCAGATTAGAGACGAGCTCAGGTTTGGGGCTTGCAGAGCCTGGGCCGGGGGGAGAAGCACAGTCAGTTTCTGGCACTTTCCCAGGACCCTGGCTCGGGCTCCCCTGGGCTGCTGTGGAGGTGGGGGGGGGGCGCGGTGCTTGGGGTCAGGTGAGAAACAGTCCTCAGAGCTGGCGCTAAAGGGGCCGTCTTGTATGAGGCACAGTCAGAGTGGTTAATTCCCACAGGGGCCAGACAGAATCTCCCCCCACACCCTGCCCCCCAACCCTCCATCGTCCCCCGCCAGGGCTCCCCACCCTGCCAGCGCCTGGAGCGCTCAGACACGTCTGCACAAGCAATGTGTTGACCAGGGCTACGAGGCCAGATCTGGGCAAAAGCAGTCCCTGGGGCTCAGTGCTGGGCACCACGCACAACCGGGTTGAAATGGAGACAGGGACCGAGTGAGACCCCCAAGAAGTCAGCAGGGGATATTGCAGGTCACAGCTGAAGTGCACAGACAGGAGCTAATGCAGCCCCACACCAGCCTTCCCACGCCTCTCCCGCTCTGATGCCAGCCCACCCCGGTGCCCACCCCACACCTCACCTGCCCCAGCCTGCCCTGGTCCCAGGCCACCCCATGCCTTGCCCACCCCACACCTCGCCTGCCCCAGCCCACCCCATGCCTTGCCATGCCCCACAGGGGTTCCATGGTTGTCACAATCAATCAGCTTTCCCCACAGCAGGAACCGGTGGGGGACCCCAGTGAGTTCTGAGTTGGGGGCTGCTACTAACAAGGGATGGCCGAGGAGCTCACCCAGTGAGGCCAGCAGTTCGTAATTCTCCAGCATTACGTGGCGGTACAGCTCCCGCTGCCATCCGGCCAGTTTCTTCCACTCCTCCTTGGTGAAATACACAGCGACATCCTCAAAGGTCATGGGCCCCTGGGAAACAAGCCACCCCTGCTCAGCACCACCCGCTTCGGCGGCCTGTGGACACTCGCAGCCCGGACTTGGGGCCCTTCGCTTTGACCACGTCGCCCTCTCTTTGCTGCCCTCCACTAGCTCCTTCGCTGCTAGTTCTCACTGTCCGTCCTCACCCACCCGCTATCTCCCTCTCAGCTGCCAGCCGGCGCAGGGCCCGCCTGGTACACTGTCAAACAAGCCCCTCGGCGCCCCCACAGAACCACCTGGGTATCCACCTTCACGAGCCTCCTGTGCCGGAGGCTGGGACACCCCGAGCCTGCTGCCCGCCACGCTCAGCCCCGCTGCATTGTGTCCCCAAGCCTGCCCTCCGCCCGCCCGCCTCTGCTGTCTCTGGGCTGGTACCTACCGACCAGCTCCTGGGGCCCAGGCTTCCTGCTCAGAGCGTGACCCACAAGGGGGGCCCGGCCCGGCCCACGCCTGGGGCGACCAGGCAATCGCTAGCTAATAAGCCAGCCCAGGCAGGCGGGTTCCCAGGCAGGTTCCCACTTGAGCGGGGCTGCGGCTCTTCGCAGGGAGGGGGTTGCAGTGTAACGCTCAGGAGGCAACACATGGATCCAGCGTCCCAGGGCCTCAGCCCCCTCATGCCAGGCTCCAGGGCAGGATGCAGGCATCACCCTTTGCTGTGGATGGGAAGCGAGCCAGAGACAGGCCTCCCCGGCTGGGCTGTTCCAAGTGGGGTGTGCTGGGGAGCCCCTGCTCCACAATGGCAGGGACTGCGGCCGGGGGGGGGGGGGAGGGGAGGCTCTGCAGAGGTTGGGAGCAGCAGGGTTTGAGTGGCAGCAATGCTGCCAGGTGCGCTGGACTGAGATGCCCTGACGGGGGGGGGGGGGGGGGGGGGGAGGAACTACCCTTTGTCTGCACTGCCTGGCACGGTGTGCAGCTATTCCCTGATCCCCATTTCACAGAGGGGGATACTGAGGCACAGAGCCGGGAAAGGACTCGAAGAGGTTCCACAGCAAGTCAGGAACAAAACCCAGGAGCGCTAACTCCCAGCCCCCTCCCCTCAGCCACTAGGCCCCATTCTTCTCCCAGAGCTGGGAATGGAACCCAGGAGTCCTGGCTCCCAAACCCCCTCCTCCCGGGCCCAGCCGCAGCACCTAGGAAGCAGCAAGAGCGCTGCTGGCTGGAGACGCCGCCAACCCTCGGTGCCTCCGCCCGGCCCGGCCCGGCGCAGCCCCGCGCCCCCCAGAGCTCCCCCCCCGGCCCGGCCCCGGCGCCCCCCAGAGCCTCCCCCCCCGCCTGGCCCCGGCGCCCCCCAGAGCTCCCCCCTCGGCCCGGCCCGGGCGCCCCCCAGAGCCTCCCCCCCCCCGCCTGGCCCCGGCGCCCCCCAGAGCCTCCCCCCCCGCCTGGCCCCGGCGCCCCCCAGAGCTCCCCCCCCGGCCCGGCCCCGGCGCCCCCCAGAGCCTCCCCCCCCCGGCCCGGCCCGGCGCCCCCCAGAGCTCCCCCCTCGGCCCGGCCCGGCGCCCCCCAGAGCCCGCAGCCCGGCCCGGCCCGGCGCCCCCCAGAGCCTCCCCCCCCCCCCGCCTGGCCCCGGCGCCCCCCAGAGCCTCCCCCCCCCCGCCTGGCCCCGGCGCCCCCCAGAGCCTCCCCCCCCGCCTGGCCCCGGCGCCCCCCAGAGCCTCCCCCCTCGGCCCGGCCCGGGCGCCCCCCAGAGCCCCCAGCCCGGCCCGGCCCGGGCGCCCCCCAGAGCCCCCAGCCCGGCCCTACCCTACCTGCGCCGAAGCCCCTGCAGCCATTTCCCCGCTCTCCCCCCCGCGAGCGATGGGGCCGCGGCTGCCCAGCGGCACATGCCCTCGCCCGGCCCCCGGTGCAGCGCGCCCCGGTCCGGCCCTGCCGGCGGCTGCGGGAGGGACGCGGCGCCCAGCCCCGCAAAGCCCCCAACCTGCCCCGGGCGCAGCCGGCTCCTGGCGCACGCTGGGCCCCGCCGTCCCGGCTTTGTCCTTGGCAGCCCCGCCCCGCGTCCCGGGGGGCCGCGCAGCCTGCACCGGGCTGGGGGAGGCGATTGCGGGCGGCCCCTGCGCTGTGTGCGGGGCTCGCCCCGGCCGGGCTGCAAGGCGCTCCGGCTACAAGTCAGCCTGAAATCCGCAGCCGGTGGCCGGGCCTGGAGCCTGCGGGTTCGTTCGCAACGCTCCGAGCGCGGCAGCTGGTGCCGGCTGCGGTGACCCAGGGGACCCAGCCGCGCCGCGGAAGACGCTGGCCAGGCCCCTGGCCCCAGCCTGGCGGAGGGCTCGGCCCAGCCTCTGGCAGGTACAGTGAGGCCGGTCCCTGGGCGCGGTCAGACACCGCGGGGAGCTGGGAAAGCAGGAGGGTTTGGTTTCCTCCCGCGGTCTGTGAAGCGCAGGGTGCGAGGAAGAGCTGCGCGGTGCGCGGTGCGGGGGCACAGACGTGGGACCAGCTCCAGCTAAGGCGAGCTGCGTTTAGTCCGTCGGTTACGGGGACAGCCAGACCGCCTTTATTATTATTTCTTGTGAACCCAGCACATTTAAGGTAATTTTATTTAATGAAAGAAGTAAAATGCTGTTTTTGTGCATTTTCAATTGACTTTGACTCCCTCAGGGAGCTGATGGGCAGGATCCCCTGGGAGAATAACATGAGGGGGAAAGGAGTCCAGGAGAGCTGGCTGTATTTTAAAGAATCCTTATTGAGGTTGCAGGAACAAACCATCCTGATGTGTAGGAAGAATAGTAAATATGGCAGGCGACCAGCTTGGCTTAACGGTGAAATCCTTGCTGATCTTAAACGCAAAAAAGAAGCTCACAAGAAGAGGAAGACTGGACAAACGACCAGGGAGGAGTATAAAAATATTGCTCAGGCTGCAGGAGTGAAATCAGGAAGGCCAAATCCCACTTGGAGTTGCAGCTAGCAAGAGATGTTAAGAGTAACAAGAAGGTTTCTTCAGGTATGTTAGCAACAAGAAGACAGTCAAGGAAAGTATCAGAGGGGTAGCCGTGTTAGTCTGGATCTGTAAAAGCAGCAAAGAGTCCTGTGGCACCTTATAGACTAACTGACGTTTTGGAGCATGAGCTTTCGTGGGTGAATACCCACTTCCTCAGATGCATGTAGTGGAAATTTCCAGGGGCAGGTGTATATATGCTAGCAAGCAAGCTAGAGATAACGAGGTCAGTTCAGTCAGGTAGGATGAGGCCCTGTTCTAGCAGTTGAGGTGTGAAAGCCAAGATGTAGTTGGCAAGCCATTCACAGTCTTTGTTCAATCCAGAGCTGATGGTGTCAAATTTGCAGATGAACTGAAGCTCAGCAGTTTCTCTTTGAAGTCTGGTCCTGAAGTTTTTTTGCTGCAGGATGGTCACCTTAAGGTCTGCTATAGTGTGGCCAGGGAGGTTGAAGTGTTCACCTACAGGTTTTTGTATATTGCCATTCCTAATGTCTGATTTGTGTCCACTTATCCTTTTCCGTAGCGACTGTCCAGTTTGGCTGATGTACATAGCAGAGGGGCATTGCTGGCATATGATGGCGTATATTACATTGGTGGACGTGCAGGTGAATGAACCGGTGATGGTGTGGCTGATCTGGTTAGGTCCTGTGATGGTGTCGCTGGTGTAGATATGTGGGCAGAGTTGGCATTGAGGTTTGTTGCATGGATTGGTTCCTGAGCTAGAGTTACTATGCTGTGGTGTGCAGTTACTGGTGAGAATATGTTTCAGGTTGGCAGGTTGTCTGTGGGCAAGGACTGGCCTGCCACCCAAGGAAAGTGTGGACCCCTCACTGAATGAGGGAGGCAACCTATTGACAGAGGCTGTGGAAAAAGCTAATGTACTCAATGTTTTTTTTGCCTCTGTCTTCACAAACAAGGTCAGCTCCCAGACTACTGCACTGGACAGCACAGCATGGGAAGAAGGTGACCAGCCCTCTGTGGAGAAAGAAGTGGTTAGGGACTATTTAGAAAAACTAGACAAGCACAGGTCCACGGGGCCAGATGCACTGCATCCGAGGGGCTAAAGGAGTTGGCGGATGTGATTGCAGAGCCATTGGCCATTATCTTTGAAAACTCATGGTGATCGGGGGAGGTCCCGGATGACTGGAAAAAGGCTAATGTAGTGCCCATCTTTAAAAAAGGGAAGGAGGAGGATCCGGGGAACTACAGGCCAGTCAGCCTCACCTCAGTCCCCGGAAAAATCATGGAGCAGGTCCTCAAGGAATCAATTCTGAAGCACTTAGAGGAGAGGAAAGTGATCAGGAACAGTCAGCATGGATTCACCAAGGGCAAGTCATGCCTGACTAACCTAATTGCCTTCTATGAGGAGATAACTGGGTCTGTGGAGGAGGGGAAAGCAGTGGACGTGTTATTCCTTGACTTTAGCAAAGCTTTTGATACGATCTCCCACAGTATTCTTGCCAGCAAGTTAAAGAAGTATGGGCTGGATGAATGGACTATAAGGTGGATAGAAAGCTGGCTAGATTGTCGGGCTCAAGGGGCAGTGATCAACGGCTCCATGTCTAGTTGGCAGCCGGTTTTTAGCTGAGTGCCCCAAGGGTCGGTCCTGGGGCCAGTTTTGTTCAATATCTTAATTAATGATCTGGAGGAGGGTGTGGACTGCACTCTCAGCAAGTTTGCAGATGACACTAAACTGGGAGGAGTGGTAGATACGCTGGAGGGTAGGGATAGGGTACAGAGGGACCTAGACAAACTAGAGGATTGGGCCAAAAGAAACCTGATAAGGTTCAACAAGGACAAGTGCAGAGTCCTGCACTTAGGACGGAAGAATCCCAGGCACTGCTACAGACTAGGGACTGAATGGCTAGGCAGCAGTTCTGCAGAAAAGAACCTGGGGGTTACAGGGGACGAGAAGCTGGATATGAGTCAACAGTGTGCCCTTGTTGCCAAGAAGGCTAACAGCATTTTGGGCTGTATAACTAAGGGCATTGCCAGCAGATCAAGGGACGTGATCATTCCCTCTGTTCAACATTGGTGAGGCCTCATCTGGAGTACTGTGTCCAGTTTTGGGCCCGCCGCTACAAGGAGGATGTGGAAAAATTGGAAAGAGTCCAGCGGAGGGCAACAAAAATCATTAGGAGTGTGGGGCATATGACTTATGAGGAGAGGCTGAGGGAACTGGGATTGTTTAGTCTGCAGAAGAGAAGAATGAGAGGGGATTTGATAGCTGCTTTCAACCACCTGAAAGGGGGTTCTTCTTCGAGTGATTGCTCATATGCATTCCAGTTAGGTGTGCGCGCGCCGCGTGCACGTTCGTCGGAGAAACTTTTACCCTAGCAACCCAGTCGGGTCGGCTGGGCGCCCCCTGCAGTGGCGCCGCCATGGCGCCCAATATATATCCCAGCCGACCCGGCCACCCTTCAGTTCCTTCTTACCGCCCGTGTCGGTCGTTGGAACTGTGGAGCGCGGCTTCGCTGATCTCCACACTCCCTAGCAGCTCATTTAGCTTTCGTTGTACATAGTTAATTATTGTATATAGATAGTTTATAGTTATCAATAGTCAGTAATTTAGTGTTGTTAGTTTAGTTTTTAGTGGTAGCGAGGGGATCGGGGTACCCCCCCCCTCCCCCACACGGGGAGCCGGAGCCCATGCCCGGCTCCTCCGGTTTCAAGCCCTGTTCGGCTTGTCACAAACCTATGCCTGTGGGAGACCCTCATGACTCCTGCTTAAAATGCCTAGGGGAGTCGCACTTAACTGCTAAGTGCTCAATCTGCAAGTCCTTTAAACCAAGGACCAAAAGGAGCGGGACATCAGATTAAGACAGCTCCTAATGGAAGCGGCCTTGACACCTTCGCCCTCGGCTCAGAGCGCAAGCAAGCCGGTGAGCAAGGGCACCGCGGCACCGAGTACCTCCTCCAAGAAGGCGGCACCGAAACCGGGCCAGAGCCGCTCCACCTCCCCGAGACCGAAGGCGGCGAAGGCACAAATCGTCTCACCATCAGCCGCCCCGCAGCCAGACCCTGCGCAGAAGGCGGATTGCCCGGCACCGATACCGACCGCGGCACCGCCCAAACCGGTACCGTCGACTCCGGCCCCGCGAGGTCCGTCGAGTCCGGCACCTGGTAGCTCCCCGGTGCACACAGTGGTAGAGCTCTCCACACCTACTACCCCGGAGACATTTGCCGCGGCGAGAGAGCTGATCGCCATTAAGGAGGCACCCATGCCCTTACCCCCGGCACCGCCGGTGCGGGTCCTGTGTTCTATGGGCAAGCCGACCCTGACCAGACCAACTTCGGTCAGTGTAACAGACCGGCACCGCTCCAGGTCGCGGTCCGGCAGACGCTCAGCTTCAAGACGCCGTTCAGGCTCACGGCGTCGGTCCCGATCCCGATCCCGATCCCGGTACCGATCGAGCTCCCGGCACCGATCACCTCGACGGCGATCGCCTAGGCACCGGTCGAGCTCTCGGCACCGATCACCCCGGTACCGCTCAGGCTCCCGGCACCGGTCAGGCTCCCGGCACCGGTCGACGTCACGTGCGTCAACTTTGTACTCCCGGCACCGCTCCAGCTCACGGCACCGCAGGGAGCACCGTGCCTATAGAAGCAGATCCAGACAACGGCACTCGCGATCCCGGTCGACCTCCCGGCACCGAGCCGGTCGCAGGTCCCGGTCTCGCTCTCCCCACCGATACCAGCACCGGTCGCCAGTATCCAGAGGTGTGAGGTCGGTCGGCACCTCGGCACCGACCTTTGCAGCACCACCGTGGCCATCAAGAGGCACGTCGGCATCCTCCCATGCTGGTAGCTATTACGAACCCGAAGTACCGCTGGGAGAGTTTCAAGACCCACACACACAGGACACGAGTGCCCAACAGTGGGGTTTCTGGACACCATGGGCTTACCAACAGACCCAGGGTGCCCCCCTACCTCAGCCACGTCCCACTACTGCAGAGCATCGGGTGCCAGAGGCCACTGTTTCCCGACCTCCCGTGATTGAGCCGGACAAACAGCCGCGTCCAGACTCACCGGGCTGTCACGAGCAGGAACCAGAGGAACAACGAGACGCCGCACAGGATGACCTCATCCCCGGAGTCTCCTCCTCCTCCTCGCCGGACGAGGCAGTGGCCGGGACTTCAACATCGGGTCCTCCACCAATAGATCTCAGGGCCCACCAGGACCTCCTCCGTAGGGTGGCCCTTAATATCAACCTCCCCGTGGAGGAAGTCTCAGAGGTTCAGGACCCGGTGGTGAGCATCCTATCGGCAGATGCCCCTACCCGAGTAGCTCTACCGTTTATACGGACTATTCAGTCTACCACCGAAAACCTGTGGCAGTCACCAGCCTCCATCCCGCCGACAGCTAAAGGGGTGGAGAGGAAGTACATGGTACCCTCTCGAGGGTACGAGTACCTGTATGTACACCCTCCCCCCTCCTCCCTCGTGGCCCAGTCGGTCAACGACAGGGAACGACATGGACAACAGGCACCGGCCCCCAAGTCCAAGGAGGCTAAGCGCATGGACCTCATGGGTCGCAAGGTCTACTCAGCGGGGGCCTTGCAACTCCGTGTGGCCAACCAGCAGGCCCTTCTAGGACGTTATAACCACAACATATGGGTGGAGGTGGGTAAGTTCGCAGAACTGCTACCCCAGGACTCACGCCCAGAATTCAACGCATTCCTGGAGGAAGGTAAGAAGGTGGCCAGGACTGCCCTCCAGGCCTCCCTCGATGCAGCTGATTCGGCAGCCAGAACCATTGCGTCAGGAATAACCATGCGGCGCATCTCATGGTTGCAAGCCTCCACACTACCTCCAGAACTACAATACACTATCCAAGACCTACCCTTTGACGGGAAAGGGTTGTTCTCGGAGAAGACGGACTCAAAATTGCAAAATCTAAAAGACAATCGGGTCATTATTCGCTCTCTGGGGATGCATACCCCGTCCACCCAGCGTAGACCCTTCAGGCCCCAAACACGGCGCCCATACTTCCCACCCCGTCAGAGGCAAGACCTCAATAGATGGCGTGGACGCGGGGGACGCAGACGCCAACCCAGCTCCCAGGGAGGCCAGAACCAAGGGCCCTCCAAGTCACAACCGGGCCCCAAGTCCGGGTTTTGAAGGTGCGCCCGGGGACGGCTTATCAGTCTCAATTCAGGATCCTTTCCCTACCTTCTACAACCGCCTCTCCCGCTTCCTCCCGGCGTGGTCTCAATTAACGTCAGACCGTTGGGTACTACGCACAGTAAAGCATGGATACCATCTACAATTTGCTTCTTCACCCCCTTCCCGCCCCCCTTCCCAGTCCCTCTTCAGGGACCCCTCTCACGAGCAAACCCTCCTACAGGAGGTTCGTTCCCTCCTGGTGGCGGGGGCCATAGAGGAAGTACCTCTAGCCGAGAGAGGCAAGGGATTCTACTCCCGATATTTCCTGATTCCCAAATCCAAGGGAGGTCTCAGACCCATCCTAGACCTTCGGGGCCTCAACAAGTGGATGCTCAAGTTGAAGTTCCGTATGATCTCCCTGGGAACCATTATCCCATCCCTGGATCCTGGAGACTGGTACGCCGCCCTCGACATGAAAGACGCGTACTTCCATATTGCCATCTTCCCACCGCACAGGAAGTACCTCCGCTTCACGGTCGCACATCAGCACTTTCAATTCACAGTTCTACCCTTCGGTCTCTCGACGGCCCCGAGGGTGTTCACCAAGTGCATGGCCGTCGTAGCTGCCTACCTCCGTCGGCGGAAAATCCATGTCTTTCCGTACCTAGACGACTGGCTCCTGAAAGGTTCCTCCCAGTCGCAAGTACGACGACATGTAGAGGCCGCCACGGACCTCTTTTCCCGACTGGGACTGCTTGTCAATACCGAGAAGTCCAGCCTGGTTCCAACACAGAGGTTGGACTTCATAGGTGCGACCCTGGACTCGATTCAGGCCAGGGCCTTCTTACCTCAACCCCGCTTCCAGGCGATCGGTGCGATCATCCGGAGCTTGCAAGCATCCCCTCTCACCTCTGCTCGAGTATGCCTCACACTCCTCGGTCATATGGCCGCTTGCACTTACGTGACAAAGCATGCCAGACTCAGAATGAGGCCCCTCCAAACGTGGCTTCATTCAGTATACCGACCGAGCAGAGACCACCCGGATGTGTTAGTGACGGTGCCCCCCGACCCTCTTCGCTCCCTCGACTGGTGGCTGACCCCATCGTTGGTATGCGCGGGGATGCCATTCCATCCGCAACAGCCATCGATAACTCTAACAACCGATGCGTCATCCCTGGGGTGGGGAGCTCACGTAGAAAACCTTCGCACCCAGGGCCTATGGTCGTCCCACGAGCTAACACTCCACATAAATGTCCGGGAGCTAAGAGCAGTCCGCCTTGCCTGCCGGGCATTTCTCAGTCACCTGCAAGGCCGTTGTGTTTCCGTACTCACGGACAACACAACGGCCATGTATTATATCAACAAACAGGGGGGAACCCGGTCGTCTCCCCTTTGCCAAGAGGCCATTCGACTCTGGGATTTCTGTATAGCCCACTCGATAGACTTAGTGGCATCCTTTCTCCCAGGGGTCGAGAACACGCTGGCGGACAACCTCAGCCGATCCTTCCTCTGCCACGAATGGTCGATCAGACCGGACGTCATACATTCCATCTTCCAGAGGTGGGGATTTCCCCGCATAGACCTCTTCGCAACCAGGTCCAACAGGAAGTGCCAGGAGTTTTGCTCCTTTCAAGGTCTCTCCCCGGGGTCGACCACGGACGCTTTTCTCCTGCCGTGGACCCGCCATCTCCTGTATGCCTTCCCTCCGTTCCCCCTGGTACACAAGGTCCTGTTGAAGCTGCGCAGAGACAAGGCGCACCTGATCCTGATCGCACCTGCGTGGCCCAGACAGCACTGGTTCACGGCCTTGCTGGACCTATCTGTGGCCCCCCAATTCACCTTCCTCTCCATCCAGACCTGATTACCCAGAATCATGGCACGCTTCACCACCCGGACCTGCGAGCCCTGCATCTCACGGCATGGCTCCTGCATGGCTGAGCTCGGCGGAGCTCAGCTGCTCTGCACCGGTCCAACATATACTTCTTAACAGCAGGAAGCCCTCCACTCGCTCTACGTACAGGGCCAAGTGGAAGCGTTTCTCTTGCTGGTGCGCTTCTCAAGGGGTGAACCCTACACAATCCCCAGTTTCCATAATCCTCGACTACCTCTGGTACCTTAAGCAGCAAGACCTAGCAACTTCCTCCTTAAAGGTGCACTTGGCGGCCATTTCAGCCTTCCGACCAGGCGAAGATGGCCGCTCCATATTCTCTCATCCCTTAGTCACCAGATTTCTTAAAGGACTGGAGCGACTATACCCCCCTGTACGCCGCCCTGCCCCTACTTGGGACCTCAACGTAGTCCTGAACAGGCTCATGCTCCCACCATTCGAGCCACTGGCGACGTGCTCGCTCACACACCTATCATGGAAGACGGCTTTCCTGGTAGCCATAACATCGGCCAGACGGGTCTCAGAGCTGAAAGCTCTCACAGTGGACCCACCCTACACCGTCTTCCATAAAGACAAAGTACATCTACGACCCCACCCGACGTTCCTCCCTAAGGTGGTGTCCGCCTTCCATACAAACCAGGACATCTTCCTCCCCGTCTTCTTTCCGAAACCACACTCTTCTCGGCGGGAGCAACAGCTACACTCCTTGGACGTACGTAGAGCGCTTGCTTTCTACATCGAGAGGACCAAGGGGTTTCGGAAGTCCCCTCAGCTGTTCGTGGCGATCGCAGAACGCATGAGAGGGCAACCTATATCCTCTCAGAGGATCTCCTCCTGGGTAACTGCTTGCATCCGCGCATGCTACGACTTAGCTCGTGTCCCCTCTGGCCACCTCACAGCACACTCCACAAGAGCCCAGGCGACATCGGCGGCCTTCCTGGCGCACGTGCCTATACAGGAGATATGTCGTGCGGCGACCTGGTCATCGGTACACACTTTCACCGATCACTATGCGTTAGTCAGACAATCTAGAGATGATGCGGCCTTTGGCGTAGCAGTTTTAAATACCGCCACATCTCGCTCCGACCCCACCGCCTAGGTAAGGCTTGGGAATCACCTAACTGGAATGCATATGAGCAATCACTCGAAGAAGAAAAGACGGTTACTTACCTTTGTAACTGTTGTTCTTCGAGATGTGTTGCTCATATCCATTCCAAACCCACCCTCCTTCCCCACTGTCGGAGTAGCCGGCAAGAAGGAACTGAAGGGTGGCTGGGTCGGCTGGGATATATATTGGGCGCCATGGCGGCGCCACTCCAGGGGGCGCCCAGCCGACCCGACTGGGTTGCTAGGGTAAAAGTTTCTCCGACGAACGTGCACGCGGCGCGCACACCTAACTGGAATGGATATGAGCAACACATCTCGAAGAACAACAGTTACAAAGGTAAGTAACCGTCTTTTCCAGAGAGGATGGATCTAGACTGTTCTCAGTGGTGGCAGATGACAGAACAAGGAGCAATGGTCTCAAGTTGCAGTGAGGGAGGTCTAGGTTGGATATTAGGAAACACTATTTCACTAGGAGGGTGGTGAAGCACTGGAATGGGTTCCCTAGGGAGGTGGTGGAATCTCCTTCCTTAGAGGTTTTTAGGGCCCACCTTGACAAAGCCCTGGCTGGGGTGATTTAGTTGGGGTTGGTCCTGTTTTGAGCAGGGGGTTGGACTAGATACCTCCTGAGGTCCCTTCCAACCTTGATATTCTATGATTCCCTGGTTCTGCTGGGAGAGTTGGTTGTGCCTGGAATTGAGGAGAAGGCCTAGCGAACCTGTGAGATTGGCCACCAAGAGCAACCCGCCTCCTGCGACAAAACAAACCAGCATACGGTATAACCCAGGGTGCTCCGTTCCTCTCCAGCTGCAAGGCAAAATCCTGCCTTGACTCTAACAAGCCTGCTGGGCGTGAGATGGTCAGCACAGAATTTGGGCCATCACCCCGGGCTAGATTTCTCTGTCTTGTAT
This sequence comes from Gopherus flavomarginatus, assembly GCF_025201925.1. Taxonomy (NCBI): domain Eukaryota; kingdom Metazoa; phylum Chordata; order Testudines; family Testudinidae; genus Gopherus; species Gopherus flavomarginatus. The sequence continues at coordinate 1,516,953 of NC_066618.1, forward strand.
TTTTACTAGGCAGCTATTCTGGTGCTCCTGTGTTATAAAAGCAGGGAAGCCGAGCCGGCTGTGAGCGACACTGGGACGTGTGCACACCCTTGGCTCTGTGTCTCGGGGAAGTGTCTGTGTTTTACTTGGGTTGGGCAGTGGCTTAAAGGCAGAAAGCTGCCCCCCCTCCCACTCCTGAGGCAGCTGGTGATATTCCAGGAGGAATCCCCATGCAGAGACTTTACAAGGTGTAGAAATGGTCCAAGGAAAATCAAAATTAAAACCCTTTTTCCACATCATTTCTTCCCTGGATTCAAATATGTGATATTGAAAATCGTGAGGCTGTTCTAGGGAGACCAGCCGTCCGAGGAGATGGGAGAAGAGCTCACGCGCTTTGGGGCTTGTCTGTCTAGGTGCTGTCATTTCCAGTGGGTTTCTGACGTCTCCATTGCTAGCCAGGAATCGAGGCTCTAGAAATCCGGCTTCATCCTGTTGCCCACCCCGTCGAGCTGGGCTCTCCAAGTAAGAGTTATTGCCATGAGTCGGGACGGGAGCACGGATCTCACAGCTCCGGGGCAGCCTGGCGGATGTGTTGGTCTCCGAGCTCTAGCCCCTGTTCTCGTGGCTGCTCTGCCTGACACCCGTGTTCCTCTCATGTTCCTTCTGCTTTGCGTCGCTGGCTGGCGCGAAGCAGAGCCCACGGGTGACTCTGGCACAGACCAGGACACAGGGTGGCAGCCAATTGGCCAGAGTTCTGGCTTAGGCCGGCGGTGGGACCGTGAGCGAAGGAGAAGGGAGGCAGTAAGGTGCTCTGCTGGGGGTGCCTGTGAGATGGACGGGGCACTGGATTTATCTAACGGCTTTGTGAGTGACGGAGGAGGGTGAACGCGGCATGGGCTACATTCGCTGCTGCTGACCTGGGAGGGGTTGGAGAACCAGTGAGAAGTGACACACAGGGGCCTTTGAGATGCAAGTGTGGGGAAGGCCCAGCAGAGTGTGAGTGTCCCGTGGGGCACGGTCTCTGCCGGCGGGTGGGAAGTCAGCATCCCCGGCCCTGAGGAGCCAGACTGCTCTGGAGGGATGACACGGAGAGAAGTGGCTCCCGAGGGCATGGCAGGAGCCGGGGAAATGCCCCAGGGAGTTCACCACTAACAGAGCTTGGGTGTTTCTGGTTCGTCTCCTTGCTCTCTTGCTGAATTCCCGCGTGGCCTGTCTGGCGCCCCAGGAGCTCGGCCATGGCTGCGTGCCGAGCGTTCGAGGAGGGGGAGGGACTGTCGCACTGGGTCAGGCCAGGGGCCCTGTGGTGCGGGGTCTGACTGTGGCCAGTTGTTCCAAAGGAAGGGGCAGCGATGGGATCACCAGTCCCGGGGGGTGCTGGGATTTGAAGAGGGAGATCGTGTGGTGCCGGGAAGGGGGCAGGGGAAGGAAGGAGCTACAGAGGGCTGAGCACAGCACAGTTGTGGGCATGGGCAGGGAGAGACACTGGGGAGCACACGGCCCTGGGTTACTGGGTCCCCAATGCATGGGGAGTTCAAATCCTCACACTGCAAACATGCCCCTCGTCCTCACCGCCTGGCCTGAGCCCGTGGAGGAGCCGTGTCTCTGGTTAAAGGCAGATGCTGCCTGGGAATTGGGTTCTGGATCATTCCTGCCACGCCCTGGGTGACCCGGGAGGCCCAGAGCATGACTCGTCTTTCCCTTGGGCAGGCTCCGGTGGCCTCGACGCGGAAAGCCCAGCTCAGATGGAGCGAGGGGACAGGCTGCGTGTGGGCGATCGCAGGGAGAGGAGAGAGAGGGGAACGCCTGACGCCTATGGCACAGGTGAGTGTGCGTTGAGCCCCCCTGGACTGCTCAGCAGGAAACCGGCCGCTCTCGCTTTACCGACTCCACGCCATGGAGAGCCCACCCTGCCCTGAACGGCCCATCCCCACCCCGCAGCGCTCACACGGTGCATCTTCTTCCCAGCTGCAACGTTTCTAACTTCAGCTTCCAGCCCCCGTCCGTTGTTCTGCCGTGGCGTGAACGGCTCCCTGAGGACAGAGGGTTCAGGAGCTCGACGGTGTCACCTCTGAACCTGCTCTTGGTTGAAAAGTATCTGCCAGTGCCGGGGCCCCGGGAACCAGACTGTGACTCTCTGTCCTTGCAGGTTCTGCTGACCTCAAACCCCAGGTGTTTATTAAAATGGAGCAGGAAGAGGAGCCGTGCACGGGGGGGCCCCCAGAGCAGAGAGAGAGAGGAATTCTCCATGCCCCTGGCACAGGTGAGTGCTGCGAAATTCCACCTGGGGTTGACCAGGCAAAGGGAGGCCAGGAAGAGCCAGGATCTTGGGGAAACTCGTATAAACTGCTACAGTCGGGCTGCCTGCGTCCTGCCAGCTGTTTCTGACCGTGGAAGGGCCCCAGATCGCGCGAGCTGCACTAGAAGTTGATCAAAGCCGGGCGTGCTTGGAGCTGCAGGGTCGCTACCAGCACCGGAGCCTTTGCCACAGAGGGGAGCTGGGATTGACTGGGATCTAGACGAGTTGAGCAGAGGTAGGGGCTCGTCGAGCAGCAGCGCAGTCCCTGTGCTCGTGTGCAGCCGGGACCCTGCTTCCCAGAGCAAGGCGTGATCCCACCTCGAGGAGTGCGGTCGTGGGATGTGGGCCCATCCCCAGGGAGTGGGTCTGAGCCCCTGGCACAGGGACGCCTCGTGCGGTGGGTCTGGCTCTCCTGACCCAAAGGGCCCCGGTGCTCTCTCTGGAGAAATAAGCGTTATTTGTCTGCCCTGGGCCGTGAAAGGACAGGCACAAAATATTCCCCATGCAAGAAACCCAAAGTCCCAGTCCAGGTTCCCCAGCCGGGTGCTGTGCAGCCCAGAGTCTCCCAGGGTTAGTCCAGCCCAGGACTGCCCCAGCTTGTCCCACGGAGACCCAGGACGTGATTCCTTCTCCCCTTCTCTCTCTTTCCCTCTCCCAGGTGCAGGCTGGCCTGACGTGAAGCATGAGATTGTGGTGAAAGTGGAGCCAGATGACGAGTCATATGTGGGCTATACCCAAGGCCTGGGGGACCGAGACCTCCCCGGCTACCCCAGCACTGGTGAGTGATGCTAACCCCCTCAGGTCCAGCCCGGTTAAACGCTGATCAGGGCTGGCTGTGTCCGGCCCCCCTACGTCCCCCTGTAAAGGGAGGCGCAGACACTTCCCAGCCAGGCAAGGCCAGGCCCTGCCCTGCAGCGCTCCCAGTCTAGGTCCGGGAAGAGCCGAGGCGGCTGGCTGGGGGTGTGCGGGGAAGGGCTGGGGGGGGAGGGGCTCAGGCGGTTAGGAGTTCGGCAGTGTCTGCAGGGAAGGCTTAGAACCACAAGCACGTCCTGCCCTCGCAGTGCGGGTGACCCAGCTCTGCCCGGGAGCACAGCGAGCCCCGTCCCACTGGCCCTGCCCTGCCCCAGGGCATGCAGGGCAGCCCCCACTGAGCCGGCTAGGCAATGGGGTTGGCCTGCCCCTCTGCCCAGTGCTGGGGGCGGCTCCAGCTGGAGCCAGTCCAGCTCCTTGCCCGGCAGCAATGGGGCAGCCCGAAAAGGTGCCACCAGACGTCTGCCCTCGCGCTGGGAGGACGCAGGGGAGTCTCCGTATGTCCCCACGGCGCGAGTGCACGGGCCAGGCATCTCTGCCCTCGCGCTGGGAGGACGTAGAGGAGTCTCCGTGCGTCCCCACGGCGCGAGCACGTGGGCCGGGCGTCTCTTCTCTCACACTGGGAGGACGCAGAGGAGTCTCCGTGTGTCCCCACAGCGCGAGTGCGCTGACTGGGTGTCTCTGCCCTCGCGCTGGGAGGACGCAGAGGAGTCTCCGTGCGTCCCCACGGCGCGAGCGCGCGGGCTGGGTGGCTCTGCCCTCGCGCTGGGAGGACGCAGAGGAGTCTCCGTGCGTCCCCATGGCACGAGCGCGCGGGCCGGGTGTCTCTGCCCTCGCGCTGGGAGGACGCATAGGAGTCTCCATGCGTCCCCACGGCGCGAGCGCACGGGCCGGGCGTCTCTGCCCTCGCGCTGGGAGGACGCAGAGGAGTCTCCGTACGTCCCCACGGCGCGAGTGCGCAGGCCGGGTATCTCTGCCCTCGCGCTGGGAGGACGCAGAGGAGTCTCCGTGCGTCCCCATGGCGCGAGCGTGCTGGCCGGGCCTTGGGACTGGGGCTGGTTCCCCCAGCGCAGCAGCAAAGCTACGAGTTCTGCAAGAACGTTGGGCGGCAGCAGGTACCTCGCTGCCCTGAAACTGGCTGAATCCCTGCCAGGAAGTGACACGATGAACAGGGGCTGCATTTCCCCCAGTGCCCTGCACGTCCCTGAGTGTAACTGGGACAGGCCGGGTGGCCGGGGGGTTAGAGGGTCTGAGGTTTGGCTGAGGAGAGGTCCCGGGTGCTTCAGCTCCCTGACGGTAACCGGGAATAAGACCTCCCTGGCGTGCCTGAGGGGTGAACGCGCTGCGGGGAAGAGCTCCTAGAAATGAACGCTGCTGACCGCGGGAGAGCAGCTTAGCAGGAGTCGAATGCTGCCCTGGAGCCAGTCTCTCCCTCGCAGCCGTGCCGTGGGCACAGGGACCGTGCAACGTGCTTGGCTTTCCGCAGGTATCAAAGCAGAGATCGTGGTCAAAACGGAGCCCGAGGACAATGCCTACGGCGAATGTGCCCAGCATTACGGTGAAGGAGACGGTCCCAACGACCCCTTCTGTGAGTGGTGCTGGGATCCACCGGGACGGTCATCGGGGGCAGGTGTGAGGGGAAGAACTCAGGGACCCGCCTGTAGATTTCTCAAGGTGGCCCCCCTGCTGTTGCCAGCTCCTGGCACACCCAGCTCCAGTGTCTGGTGTCCTGGTTCGCCTACAGGAGTCACCAGAAGCTGGGGCACCCTGCGGCCTGGGGGGCGTGGGGGGATTTGGGGCAGACTGTAGTAAGTGGGAGGAGGACAGGATGGGGCCTTGGGGGTATATTCACAGGCAGGGACAGAAGCTCTGAGGTCTCTTGCTGCGTCTTTCACACACAGACAGACACACTCCAGCCAGTGTTCCCAGGGGCAGTCAAAACCCAATTTAAAGCTGTTTCGCAGGTTCTCCCTCCCCAGCCCGAGTGACCGCAGGAAACAGCGGGTCAGGGTTTTTCTTTCCTGTGAACAGGTGACGCAAACCCAGAGATTATCGTGAAAGTGGAGCCAGACGATGAGTCGGCCATTGGCTATCCCCGGGGCCTGAGCGAAGGCAGAATTCCCGGCTACCCCAGCCCAGGTGAGCCGTGCGGATCCCCGGAGCAGCTCCGAGGACAGGAAGAGCTGGAAACTCAGGGGGGCCCTGTATGAAATTGGCGAGCCAGGCTCGCTGTGTTGTGCCGGCTCCTGGCACATGGATCCTGCATAGCCACTGGCTGCAGTGGAGCCCAGAACTGCAAATCTCCCTGCCCTCGTGAGCGAGAGACCGTCCCACTCCAGGGGGGCCGGAGGCTAAGCCCCGGTTACCTGGGGGCGCTCGCGTTAAGAGATTGCCCACAGCAGTGCTGTCAGGAGGCCTGAACTGCCCCCTCAAGGCAGGAGGCAGGCCTCCTCACCAGGGGGCAGCTCTAGACATTTCGCCGCCCCAAGAGCAGTGGCATGCCGTGGGGGGCGATTTGCCGGTCGCCGGTCCAGCAGCTCCGGTGGACCTCTTGCAGGTGTGCCTGCAGAGGGTCCACTCGTACTGTGGCTCACCGAAGCCGTGGGACCAGCGGACCCTCCGGAGGCACGCCTGCGGGAGGTCCACTGGATCAGCAGGACCAGAGGACCCTCCACTTGGCGTGCTGGGGCCTGGAGCCGCCCCTGCTCCCCACTCGCCATCTGCAGCTGGGAGGGATGCAGCTGGGCCTGGGACGGGTCTGTGCCTGCTGAGTGCTGTCTGACTCGTGACAAGAAAGACCTTGTGAAAATTACCTGAGGGCCTCTGGCTGTGCGCGCCTCTTCGGCCACGACGCTGACCCAGCAGGGTGGTGGGAGCCGGCCCTGGTTGTGCGCGCCTCTTCGGCTGCAACGCTGACCCAGCGGGGTGGGGGGAGCCGGCCCTGGTTGTGCGCGCCTCTTCGGCTGCAACACTGACCCAGCGGGGTTATGGGAGCCGGCCCTGGCTGTGTGCACCTCTTCAGCCGCGACGCTGACCCAGCGGGGTCGGGGGAGCCGGCCCTGGTTGTGCGCGCCTCTTCGGCTGTGACGCTGCCCCAGCGGGGTTGTGGGAGCCGGCCCTGGCTGTGACCCCATGAGAAGCCAAGAGAAATTCCTTCACTGCCTTGTGCGAGTGCGATGACCTGGCCTCCAGCGGGGTTCCCTGGTCAGACTGTGACAGGGCTGCCCTCCGCCAGCTCCCTGGCCTCCTTCCCAAGCATGTCTCCAGCACATCTGTACTTGGGTAAGCCAGCGAGTCTCGCAAGCCGGTTGCAAACCAAGGAGAGAGCTGGGTGCCATTTGGTCAGTAACGGTGGAGCGTGAATTTTGCTGTTGCTTCACCAGCTCCTCACAGCATGATCCAGTCCAACCATTGCTGCCAGGCACCCTCAAAGGAGCGAGAGCGTCTGTTTCACATAAGCCAGCAAAGGGCCGAGCCTGCTCCCACGGTGCCCTGGCATCTTGGGCCTAGAAACGAGCCTAGAAATATGAAAATAGCAACACCTGGATCCCTGATGTTTCTCTTTTGTCTTATTGATGCTTTAAGTCTTTTTAGCTGCCTCTGGCTTCCATGAGGTGTTGGACTGTGCAGCAGGGAATGGGGCCTGAAGTGAGGCCATGTCTGCACTGGCACGTTCGTCGGCAAAACATCTGTCACTCAGGAGTGTGAAAAGAATAAACACCCCCCGAGCGATATAAGTGTCGCCAGCATAAGTGCTAGTTTGCATAGTGCCATGGTGGGTGGAGATGCTCTCCTGCTACCACCGCTCGGTGAGCTGGTTTTATGATGTTGACAGGGGACCTCTCCCCTGTGGGTGTTGTGCAGCCCCCCGACCTCTCCCCCGTCAATGTAACCAGGGCTTTGGAGCGGAACCCGGACCTGGAGCACGGAGCAGTGGAGCTCTAGGTTTTTGCCCAGAGCTGGAGCGGAGCCGGAACACAGAAAATCTTGACTGCTTCACTGCTCCAGTTTTTTTTTTTTCCCAATCCTAAATGAATGATATTTAGCAAGAAAGTCTTAAAGATGCCAAAAAGTTTCAGTTTCTATAACAATTGATATTAATATCTACTTTACCACTTTACGTAAAGTGTCACAGTTATTCTCACTTAGGCCAAAATCGAGATTTAATGTACAGATCCAAAATTACAATTAAAGAACCAGATAATTATCAGACATCCGGCAACAGTGCAGGCAGGCTGCTCCCACCCTTGTGCCAAGGCTAGGCGAGTACATACACGCGTAGATCAATTAGATTAGTATGTGTTGATACTTCTTTTGTAAGGGTTGATCAACGAGACGCGCCGAGTGCTGCGATTACGGAAAAGTGTGACGCGAGATGCAACATTTAAGATATCACAAACAGGTATATTGCAAAAAAAATATTTTTGTTTATTGATATATTAAGATATCACAAGAAATATCATAGAATCATAGAATATCAGGGTTGGAAGGGTCCTCAGGAGGTATCTAGTCCAACCCCCTGCTCAAAGGGGGACCAAACCCAACTAAATCATCAGCCAGGGCTTTGTCAAGCTGGGCCTTAAAAACCTCTAAGGAAGGAGATTCCACCACCTCCCTAGGGAACCCATTCCAGTGCTTCACCACCCTCCTAGTGAAATAGTGTTTCCTAATATCCAGCCTAGACCTCCTCCACTGCAACTTGAGACCATTGCTCCTTGTTCTGTCATCTGCCACCACTGAGAACAGTCTAGATCCATCCTCTTTGGAACCCCCTTTCAGGTAGTTGAAAGCAGCTATCAAATCCCGCCTCACTCTTCTCTTCTGCAGACTAAACAATCCCATTTCCCTCAACCTCTCCTCATAAGTCATGTGCTCCAGCCCCCTAATCATTTTTGTTGCCCTCTAATGGACTCTTTCCAATTTTTCCACATCCTTCTTGTAGTGTGGGGACCAAAACTGGACACAGGACTCCAGATGTGGCCTCACCAATGCCGAATAGAGGGAATGATCACATCCCTCGATCTGCTGGCAATGCCCCTACTTATACAGCCCAAAATGCTGTTAGCCTTCTTGGCAACAAGGGCACACTGTTTGATTCCTTGAGGACCTGCTCCATGATTTTTCCAGGGGCTGAGGTGAGGCTGACTGGCCTGTAGTTTCCCGGATCCTCCTCCTTCCCTTTTTTAAAGATGGGCACTACATTAGCCTTTTTCCAGTCATTCGGGACCTCCTCCGTTCACCATGAGTTTTCAAAGATAATGGCCAATGGCTCTGCAATCACATCCGCCAACTCCTTTAGCCCCTCGGATGCAGCACATCCGGCCCCATGGACTTGTGCTCGTCCAGTTTTTCTAAATAGTCCCAAACCACTTCTTTCTCCACAGAGGTCTGATCACCTTCTCCCTCTACTGTGCTGACCAGTGCAGCAATATGGGAGCTGACCTTGTTTGTGAAGACAGAAGGAAAAAAAGCATTGAGAACATTAGCTTTTTCCACATCCTCTGTCACTAGGTTGTCTCCCTCATTCAGTGAGGGGCCCACAGGTTCCTTGACTTTCTTCTTGTTGCTAACATACCTGAAGAAACCCTTCTTGTTACTCTTAACATCTCTTGCTAGCTGCAACTCTAAGTGGGATTTGGCCTTCCTGATTTCACTCCTGCAGCCTGAGCAATATTTTATACTCCTCCCTGGTCATTTGTCCAGTCTTCCACTTCTTGTAAGCTTCTTTTTGCGTTTAAGATCAGCAAGGATTTCACTGTTATGCCAAACTGGTCGCCTGCCACATTTACTGTTCTTTCTCCACATTGGGATGGTTTTTTTTGCCGCCTCAATAAGGATTCTTTAAAATACAGCCAGCTCTCCTGGACTCCTTTGCCCCATTTTCATTACCACTACAAATAGTTCTTTTTCTCTCCTGCTGATAACAGCTCACCTTAACTGATCACTCTATACACACTCTTACAGTGTGTATGGCAACACCCGTTGTTTCATGCTCTCTGTGTATATATCTATTTTCCTACTGTATTTTCCACTGCATGCATCTGATAAAGTGGGCCGTAGCCCACAAAAGCTTATGCTCAAATAAATTTGTTAGTCTCTAAGGTGCCACAAGTACTCCTGTTCTTTTTGCCCCTCAGGTTGTTCTCCCAGGCGATCCTGCCCATCAGTTCTCTGAGGGAGTCAAAGTCTGCTTTTCTGAAGTCCAGGGTCTGTATTCTGCTGCTCTCCTTTCTTCCTTGTGTCAGGATCCTGAACTCGACCATCTCATGGTCTCCCAGGTTCCCATCCACTTTTGCTTCCCCTACTAACTCTTCTCTGTTTGTGAGCTGCAGATCAAGAAGAGCTCTGCCCCTAGTTGGTTCCTCCAGCACTTGGACCAGGAAATTGTCCCTAACACTTTCCAAAAACTTCCTGGATTGTCTGTGTACTGCTGTATTGCTCTCCCAGCAGATATCAGGGTGATTAAAGTCTCCCATGAGAACCAGGGCCTGTGATCTAGTAACTTCTGCTAGCTGCCGGAAGAAAGCCTCATCCCCCTGGTCTGGTGGGCTCTAGCAAACTCACACCACGACATCACCCTTGTTGCTCACACTTCTAAACTTAATCCAGAGACTCTCAGGTTTTTCTGCAGTTTCACACCAGAGCTTTTAGCAGTCATACTCTCTCTTACATACAATGCAACTCCCCCACCTTTTCTGCCCTGTCTGTCCTTCCTGAACAGTTTATATCCATCCATGACAGTGCTCCAGTCATGTGAGTTGTCCCACCAAGTCTCTGGTATTCCAATCACATCATAGTTCCTTGACTGTGCCAGGACTTCCAGTTCTCCCTGCTTGTTTCCCAGGCTTCTTGCATTTGTGTGTAGGCACTTAAGATAACTCGCCGATTGTCCCACTTTCTCGGTCTGAGACAGGAGTCCTCCCCTCTTGCACTCTCCTGCTCGTGCTTCCTCCCAGTATCCCATTTCCCCACTTACCTCAGGGCTTTGGTCTCCTTCCCCCAGTGAACCTAGTTTAAAGCCTCCTCACTAGGTTAGCCAGCCTGCTTGCGAAGATGCTCTTCCCTCTCTTCGTTAGGTGGAGCCCGTCTCTGCCTAGCACGCCTCCTTCTTGGAACATCATCCCATGGTCGAAGAATCCAAAGCCTTCTTTCCGACACCACCTGCGTAGCCATTCATTGACTTCCACGATTCAACGGTCTCTATCTGGGCCTTTTCCCTGCACAGAGAGGATGGACGAGAACATCACTTGTCTCTCAAACTCCTTTATCCTTCCCAGAGCCACGTAGTCTGCAGTGATCCGCTCAAGGTCATTCTTGGCAGTTTCATTGGTGCCCACGTGGAGAAGCAGGAAGGGGTAGCGATCTGAGGGCTTGATGAGTCTCGGCAGTGTCTCCGTCACATTGTGAATCCTAGCTCCTGGCAAGCAGCAGACCTCTCTGTTTTCTTGGTCAGGGTGGCAGATAGATGACTCAGTCCCCCTGAGGAGGGAGTCCCCAACCACCACCACCCACTTCCTTCTCTTGGAAGCGGTGGTCGTAGAACCCCCATCCCTAGGACAGTGCATCTCGTGCCTTCCAATCGGTGGAGTCTCGTTCAACTCCCTTCCCTCAGATGTATCATCTAGTCCACTCTCCGCATTAGTACCTGTGGAGAGAACATGAAAACGGTTGCTCACCTGTATCTGCATTGCTGGTACATGGACACTCTTCTTTCTTCTTCTGGAGGTCACATGCTACTAAATTTCTTTGCTGTCCCTCTCTTCCCTCTGCACAGCCTGCTCCGATTCTTCAGAACGTTGTGCCCGTAGGAGGATATCCTGACATCTGTCCAGGAAATCTTCATTTTCTCATATGCAGCACAGGGTCAATATCTGTTTCTCCAGATCTCGAACCTTCTCTTCCAATATGGAGACCAGCTTGCACTTTGTCCAGACAAAGTCGCTTCTGTCCTGTGGAAAAAAGACAAACATGGCACAACCTGTGCAGGTTACAACAGCTGAACGCTCACCTTTCATTCTAAGAACCTCCTCAGCTGTTGCAGAAACTACTCAGAGAAGCCCGCAAGATGAAAGCCTCAGTGGGCTCTCCGTAGGCAAACTCCCAGACAAACTCCCTCTGTTAGCCTCTCCTCTGTTCGCCGCTCAGCTGGTTCGCTGCTGACTGCCTCTTTATAACAGGCCCACTCAAGGCCCACTGGAACAAAGCACTCCCAATTCACACTTTTCAAACAAACAGTCAAGCACATGGTCAAACTGACAAACTGTCCCTGCAACAGACACTCAGATACTCACCAACACGGCCCTCCAGTGCAGCACTTAGCGTCCCTCCTCTCAGACAGATCCCAGGCAAACTCCCTCTGTTAGACTGTGCTGTTCACTGCGATGTTAACTACTTAAGCTCATTTCTCACATGGGCTCCGGTTACCAGTACATCTGTTCATTTGTACATGCCCCCGTATCACTCTGGCGGACTTATTTTATATGTCATCTGTTCAATGGTCTTTTGATAGCGTTGTTTGTAATTCTAAATTTACTGAAAAAGTCGCGTGCAGCAGGCATAGAAATATACAGGAAACATTTTTGCATAAATTAGGAGTGATTTTTGTGATATATCCAGAGTGACTGGAAAATGTCCAACACAACTTTGGGGGTGAATTTTTAGGTCATCTTAAGAAAAAAACGTTTCTGTGAACATGTGTCCTAAAATTCTTCCTAAGGGAGCTACAGTCCCTTCAAGGAGGTGATGAAAAGTTAAGGTCTGATTAATATCTCAAAAACGCTTTAATATAAAGTAATGAAATTATGTCCATGTCTTAGCGTTAGTATGTGCTACCATATTACATTATCCAAAATTATTTAAACCATAGGCGTCCCGAACTGGCGCTTGGTCATTTTTATTTCATATTTCAAGAAAGGCTTGTCAGCAACTGCCCTGGCTACGAGTGGTAATATTATGTTCCATAATAAGTTAATAATTTTTGGTTATATATTATTAGGTTTAAAATGTATGGTTCCAAAGTTGAAAAAAAAGTAATAAGTAAAATTGTATCATTCTAAGCATCTAAGAAGATTAAAATTTTTAAACAGTTTTCTCGGAAATGGTTAATTATACAAAATAAATTGAGTACCATTTGAATGCATGTTTAAGCATTAAATCATATTCCAAGGTCATATCTGTTAAATAGTCGAAGATTTAAAAAATACTTAATAAAATTGGCCCAGTGCCCCCAGTTCACGACGCCTGCAGTTTAAATAATTTTAGTTGAATGATGTTGTATGATAGAACATTGGAAATAAACTTTAATGGGAAAGTGGATTCAAATTGCAGGCTCAGTCCTTTTAGTAAAGAGCAAATTTTCGGAAATATGTTTTTCCTTCATCAGGCTGGAAACATTTATACAAGATAGAGCAAATACCAGGTTCTATCTTGTATAATCTATTCAGGCCGATGAAGCAAAAACATATTTCAAAAAAATTGCTCTCTTTACTAAAAGGACTGTGCTTACAATTTGAATCTGCTTTCCCGTTAAAGTTTATTTTCAACCTCGTAACGTGTAGCCTCGTTACTTCCCAACAATTAATGGTGTAGAACAGCCATACCATGTACTAATGCTATGGCACATACCAAATTTCATTGATATATCTATTAAAAAAAATAATTGGAGATATACCTATCTCCTCCAGCCCCCTGCCTTCATTAGCAGGACCAAGTACTGATTTTTTGCCCAGATCCCTAAGTGGCTCCCTCAAGGATTGAGCTCACAACCCTGGGTTTAGCAGGCTAATGCTCAAACCACTGAGCTATCCCGTTTTTGAGATATTAATTAAAAACTTGGAAAATAGTTCGAATATTTTTACCACAAAATTTTATAAGAAAAACTAACTTGCAATTTATAAATAAAAATTTATATTATGTATATTAAAAATACTTCTTACTTCATTAAAACTGCAAGAAACATGTTAACATATTAAAATATACTTTAATAATAATTGTGTAAAAAGAAAATGCAATCATTTTTGTCCAGAAAATCCAAAATAAATTGGAAGTACCTTAAGTGGTTAAGATATCACAAGCAGGAATGTTATAAAACAATGTAATGCTTTTGTTCATTGCTTTTCGAAGATCATAACAAGAAACATTTGGATGTGGTAGCAGCACAGGAAGATTTGGCCAAGGCTTCAACAAAAAAATCAAGTCTGTCCCCCATGATTGATAGCCGATTTACGGAAAAGGATCTCAACGACGTCTTTACTTTTGAATTTGAAAAGTCCAAATTTGGGCTTTTGGGAAAAGCCAAGAAGAAATCGGCAACATGCAAGGTGGAAAAGGAAGTGAATGGAGAGCTCAAAACATGTAGCTTCAAGACAAGTGAAGCAAGTGCCGTGAAAAGTTTCAACCTTTGGCGACATGTAAAACGTAACCATCCTGAAAAGTATGCGGCTCTGGTTACAAAAAAGGATCAGGAAGATGAAGCAAAACCAAAAGCTGACGCGGCTAAACGACGTTCATCTGGCTCTTTGAAAACTCCTGGAGAAAATATTTTTTGCAGAGCTTCATCCAAAAAGAAACCCAGAATTGAGCAAACAAAACTTGCCTCATATTTGAAGTCCTCAAATGTTACAGTCACCATGGATGCCAATACTTTCCGTGAAGGGCTGATGGAAATGGTTTGCTTGAGTTCAACACCGCTCACTACTTTCGGGTTAAAGAACAAAGGATTCCAAAAAATTGCAGGTGAAATGGGTCGGCAGCTTGGCGTTTCGATGGGGCATGATGCGGTTCGTCATTTAGTTATCAGCACAGCTGAGTCTGGCCGCAAAGAGCTCAAGAAAGCTTTGGAGCAAAAATTGTGCTACCTGAAAATGGATGCGGCAACCCGTGGAAACAGAAATTTCCTTGCAATCAATGCTCAGTACTATGAGGAAGGCAAAGATAAAGCTGTGATAAAAACTCTGGACATAATCGACACTGAAGGGCGTCACAATTCTTCGTACGTGAAAGCTCAAGTAAAAGCTATTTTAGAAAAATTTGGAATCAGTGAAATGCAAGTGCTGAGCATCTGCGTTGACAATGCAGCAAACATGATGTGTGCTGTCAAAAATGTCAGCGAGGTCAATGAAACCATTTCTACCTCTGAGAACAGGGATGTGGACAGAACTGAAGCTATTTTGCCTGATGAAGGAACTAAAGGAATTGATGAAATTGAACTCAATGTGGATGCTGCTGCGCAATGGGCTAATGACCCTACTCTCATACTTCCAACATGGCTTCATGAGGACGACTCAAAAGTCCAGCTGATGAGGTGTGGTATTCACACTCTTCAGTTGGCAATCTGGGATGGACTGAACAAAGAACATGCGAAGAAATTTCTGGCAAAAATTCGACAAGTCGTTCTCAAACTACGAACCCCAAGTATTCAAAGTGTTCTGCTTGATCTACATGGGATAACTCAGTCATTGGATACTGTGACTCGCTGGGGTTCCACATTTGCGATGATTGATCAGCTTCTTGTTTTTCAATCTTACTGTGAACAAGTGGCTGCTGCTGGAACAAGAGAACTCAAGTTAACAAAAGCTGAATGGGATGAAGTGAAGAACCTGCGAGACCTCTTGGCAAAGCCAAACCAAACAACCGTGAATCTTCAAGCTGTCGATGTAACTCCAGGAGTTTTAATGAAGGAATGGCGAAAACTGTCAAAATTCTTGCAAGAAAATGGTGGACAAATCGCAGAAGGAATTCTATCCTCCATGCAGAAACACGAAGAGAAGCTTTTTGACAATATTCATTTCCTTGCTGGAGTTTATGTTGACCCACGGTATCGGATTCTTCTTACCTCAAGGGAAATACCAAAGGCAAAGGAAGGGCTCCTTGATATTGCTCGACGACTCGAAAAACAAAATCTATTGCTACATTTGAACTCGGCGAAAGAGGTTGAAGAAAACAACACACAACAAAAGGAGTCATCAACAATCAAATTTGCGGTTTCAGAATGTTCACATCTTTCAGAAATAGGCTGTTCTCAAACTTCTGTCTCCACTCTGAACTTATTTGAGCGTCCATCCCTGAGACGTCTTCAGCCATCATGGGGAAATGGCGATAATTCAAGCATCAATTCTTCAGAAGATGACGACTTTGAAAAGGAATTGGATAAACAAGAAAGACGCCGGCGAGTTTCTGCAATTCATAATTGTAATGAAGCATTATTTGAGAGAAACTTTCGGGATGATTGTGAGGCAATGGAGTCTATTGGTAGGCTAAAAGTTAAGTCTGTTTTTGAGGCCATTCACAGCTACCCACACCGCATTCAGGCTGCCTGTAGAATTGCTTCGAGCATGCCAACAACTCAAGCTAGCGTAGAGCGACTGTTTTCGGCTTTAAAGTTAATTTTAAATGATTTGCGGCAGACTATGAAAGACGACTTGATTGCTGCAATAATTTTTTACAGAATGAATTATGAATGATTCTAGTTTATTTCATTGTTGATGACATTTAAATTGTTTTCAAAGTCTGAATATAAATAGTTTTTTTCCAAAATTACAGTATGAACTTTTTTATTTAGTTAATAATTCATTTGAGTCAGAGCACGGAGCGAGTCGGAGTGGAGCTGGAGCAGTCACTATTGGTGCCGGAGCGGAGCTGGAGCAGAGAAATTCAAAAATTGGATTGCTCCAAATCCCTGATTTGAATCAAGGAGAGCTTGACAGAAATCAAAAATTAATTAATCTAGTAAATTAGAAATGTATTCACCAATTTCTAATAAAAATGTAAAATGTAAGAATCTGAATAAATGTAAATCAAGCTTTATAATAACTGCTTCAATAAACGTGTGCAGACATAGTGTAGCAAAAAGCAGCACAAATTTAGTGTCAGGGCCACATTTAGTTGGAAATCAGCACGTTACCAACCAGTGAGACTCAACCTTTCTTTAGGGAAAGGACTAAAAAGGACAATGCAAGAGGGCTAAGTTGGTGGTTTATGCTGAGGATTGAAATCAAGGCTTACTATCTGCTGATTTCATAGATTATTAGGGTTGGAAGGGACCTCAGGAGGTATCTAGTCCAACCCCCTGCTCAAAGCAGGGTCAATCCCTAAATGACCCCCTCAAGGATTGAACTCACAACCAGGGCCGGCGCTTCCATTAGACGACTCTAGGCAGTCGCCTATGGTGCCAGGATTTGGGGGGTGGCATTTTGTGAGCTCCCCATGGGGCGCACGGGAGCATCCGGTTCTGCTCCCGTCGTGCCGCCAAAAAAGGACCTTCTGCCGACGTGCTGCGGAAAACAGCGGCAGGCAATTGAGCAGCTCAATGACTGCCACTGTCGCCTGCGGCATTTCGGCGGAGGGTCCTTCTTCGGCGGCACGACGGGAGCGGAACCAGAAGCTCCCACGCTCCCCTGGGGAGCTCACAAAATGCCACCCCCTGAATTCTGCCTAGGGCGCCATGCTCCTGCTCACAACCCTGGGTTTAGCAGGTCAATGCTCAAACCACTGAGCTATCCCTCCCCCAAATGATTAAAATTGATGATTTAAATTGCTCTGATTTAAATCAATTCACCCTGACAGCAATGGCTGCCCCTCACCCCCGGGTCATCTCCATTTTGACAGGAGTGGAGGCAGATAACAGTCAGTTTCCCCCACACGCTGCCCTTCCTGCTGTGGGTTTCTCCCAGCTTCTTGCAATGGGTGCTTTCCCTGTAATTAATTGTGAGCCTCGCCAGGGCCAGCATTGGGTGTGCAGGGCACACAAGAGCAAGGGCTCACACTTTGTTCAAAATTCCTTCAAACCTAGGGGAAGGTGCAGTGGGCTGGGAGCCTGGAGATGGAATTCAAAGCTCCTCTCCTATTGGCTGGCGTTAATAATTCTGTGCAATTCACAACCAATCAGTGACCAGATGCTCATCCCCCTGCCTTAGGACGCAGCAACCATCATTCCCACAGGGTAATGGAGAAATGGCACTAGGTCACTTCTGGCAGTTGGGGGACTAGAACCTGTGTCCCCAGCAATGCAGTGTGATGCTCCCCAGGGGCACCCAAGGTTGGGAGGCACCTCACCACCAGCTGCCCTTAGCATGAAAGAGTCTTGTCTAGTCCTGCTGTGGATCAGCTCCTTGAACCCACCAGCCTCTGATGGCACAATCACTGCCCACCAGGCCCCTCTCTCTATCGGTAGCGCCAGGCCCACACCAACCCTGAGTCCTTGGAGCATCCCTGCGGTGTCCAGCCACTGGCCACCCTCAGACTGACCAGGCTGAGTGTTCCCAAAGGACCAGGACACCCCAGCTGAACACGCAACTCTTCGATACTTTACTAGTGAAAACAAGGGCACATTTATCGTCAAAGATTCAGGGGCTGGTGAGTAAGGACCCTGGAAACAAATGGTTATGGGTAAAACAAACCGTAACATGCTTTCTAGAGACTGAACGTAACAGATCATACAATCCCTGAAGGAGTTCATCTCACCCCAAATCCTCTGCCGTTTTCAAGCCAGGCTGGCTGAGACCTTGCTTCCAAATACGCTGTCCATTGACATCCGGGGTGCAGCACCCCAGTGTGTCTCCTCTGCCTTCAAGACAGACCCCCCCCCCAGCTCATTGGCTTTACCCACAGCCAGGACAACCCCTGGGCTGCGTGTTTCCTGTGTGCTCCATTCCTACTGACCTCCGGTCTCCTCAGTAACATTTGACTTGGTATGTAAATGGGCAGAACTTACAACTCAACAGAGAGACGCGGGATCCTCACCTCCTGCCCAGAGGAACCGGCTAAGGCATGGCGCCGTTTGGTGATCACTTCGACCTCACCGGCTGAAGCACACAGGTCGCTGAAGCGACCTCACCGGCTGAAGACCGAGACCCGTAACTCCTGTGCAGTGCACGTGTAGACACTTCACAGGGATGTTGAGGACGAGTGAGATTCTGGCTTTCATGTAAGACCTCGCCTGACATTCTTCGGTGACCCAGAACGTTACCACCAGACGCAGGAGCTCTCTGTAAGTCCCCGGTACCCCCTTGTCAGTTGGACTAAGAGGTTTTTGGGTCACAGGCTGACCCTAGCACCAGGCACAATCATGCTACTAAGGAAGCTTAGCAACTGCCCCAAGCACGAGAGCCGGTGAATGGCCCTGCTTGGTCCCCAGAGCAGCTGAGGATTGAGCTGACTGTCTAGTGGCATTGTGACCAAGCTGAGAGGAGAGGTAGGACATGGAGCTTGCCTGTAGGGCTGAGTCGCGTCAGAGCTAGCTGTGTGTCTATGTCCCCCAGCTCTCACCCACAGTCCAGGACAGGGAGAACCTTTCCTGGTGCTGCCTGTGAGTGTGACGTCCTGATAACTACGCTCTGTCCTCGATGCCTACCGGATCCGAGCGCTGCCACAAGCCAGCAGGCCGGTTCCAGGGACCATGCACCAGTGCTATGACTGCAGACCCCAGGAATCACAGCTGGAAAAGCCCCTTGGACAGGAGAATGGACAGCCCAAGAGCAGGGCTGGAGCGAGCCAGTACCCAGAGTCCACTGCCCGCATTCTCGTTACTGGGTATGTTATCACAGCCCTGCCCCAGGCCAGCGGAGAGCCCAGCCGCCAGCTCACCAGCAGACCCAAGATGGCTGCTGGCTTCCACTGGTGGGTCCCATTCAGAGGCACGCAAAGGGGGAAGGCGGCTTGGAGCAAACAGGCTGTCAGCACAGGAGAGAGGGGCCTGCAAAACCCGCAGAGAGGAGCTGGGGACCCCAGCGTTCCCAGCTGCAGCAGCTGCCAGGCTGGCTTTGCCCAGGGGCCAGCACCTCCCTGCAGGTTCATTCTCCTAGGCTGCGTGGCTGGGGGTGGGGGGGGGCCCTGGTCCTAGCACCCTGAGGGCTGGGTCTCCCATACACAGGGCTGGGGGATGGAGCCCGCCCAGGGTAGTACAGTGTCTACTTAAGGGCTTATGTGCCGGCTTCAGCCCTGCTCCCAGGCTTGGGGAGCTCAGAGCTCTGCCAACAACTTCGCAAACCAGACCTCGGCTTCAGCCCCCGCAGCCAGGAGAACGGCGATGAAATGCATTGACTTCCTGCTTCCCGTTCCTCATGGCCACGCAGGCGCCGGCTGGAGGGTATCGTCCTGCCCCAGCACACTCTGAACACACCCCGTGGCCTCGGGGAGCAAGAACCGGAACCTGCCAGGCAGACCCCTTGGAAGCAAGTTCTCTGTCCTGTCCCCACCGCCGGGGGTTTGGTGGAGTGGCGCATGCCTCAGGAAGCCTTGCTTGGGGATGCTGCTTTAGACAGTGCTGGCGAGTGCACATTTCCCACAACAAGGTCGTTCTCTGATTGCCGCAGCAGCGCTGCCACCACTCACCACAAATTGTGCAATATCTGATATTTTACATAAAGTCCCAGCTCCTGGAGTCATGTGAATACATGGGAAGCACAGGATCATTGAGCTGCAGGACTGGAGGGGTCCTTGATAGGTCATCCAGTCCAGCCCCAGTGCGGAGGCAGGATTAAGTATTTCCTGCCCCATCCCTGATAGGTGTCTGTCCAACCTGCTCTTAAAATCCTCCAGTCACAGACTCCCCACAACCTCCCTGGGCAGTTTACAGGCAGTCCTTGACATTATGACGTTCGACTTACAACGAACAGCACTTACCACATTTCTGAACTGACATCCTGATTCGACTTACAATAACAGTTTCAACCTGATGGTGCTTGGTCCCGCAATGGAATGGATTGTGGTTCTGAGTTATGATGTTTTGACTTATGATGCAATTTTCAGGAACCGATTGTGTCATAAGTCCGAGGACTGCCTGTATTCCAGTGCTTAACCACCCTGACAGGTAGGGAGTTTTTACTACTGTCCAACCTAAACCTCCCTTGCTGCAATTTAAGCCCATTGCTTCTTGTCCTGTCCTCAGAGGTTAAAGAGAACAATTTACCTCCTTCCTCCTTGTAACAACCTTTTATGTACTTGAAAACTGCTCTCATGTCCCCTCTCACTCTTCTCTTCTCCAGACTAAACAATTTTTTCAATCTTCCCTTGTAGCTCATGTTTTCTGGGACCAACCTTTGGTGCCTTCAGCACCCCTGCATCACACCCTGAGCCCCCAGCAGCGAATCCCCCTGGACTGGAAGCCTGGGAAGGACTTACACACCCCAGGGAATAATGCACCCCCCCAACTTCTGCAGAGGGGAGTGACTCTCAGCCAGCGCTGTAAAACAGGAGGGTTTGTTAGATGTCGGGAACACAGCGTAGGACATTCTTCGTTCACATACAGAGTTACAGCGTAGTCCATCCAGGCCAGTCTTGAGCCCAGGGCCCTCTCTGACCTCCAGTCCAGAAGAGGGAATCCTGCTTCCAGCAGCCCACACGTAACAACTCAACTGGCCCCCACTCCATCCTTTGTCCTCCAGTTGGTCACTACTGACTGGCCTCCTGCAGAGGGTGGATCATCCATGGTCGTTACTTGCTAGGGCTAGGCAGATGGAGTGGCCATTGTCCTCTCCAGGTCCCAGACAGCCAGGCATCAGCCACTCCTGGGTCTCCGCAAAGAGTAAACCTCCCCTCCACACTGTTAACCATGCAGACCATGGGGGAGACTGAGGCACACACATTATTCATCCAAAATAGTATGAAAAAATCCAAACTCGGCCACATCTCACAATGTTGGGTTTTTTTGCACCTGTTTTGTATTATTGACTCCTTTTTAATCAGAGATCCACTAGTACCCCCAGATCTCTTCTTGCAGCCCTGCTTCCTCGGCAGTCACTGCCCATAGTGTGTGTGCAACTGACTGCTCCTTCCTAAGGGGAGAACTTTGCATTTGTCCTTATTGAATTTCATCCTGTTTACTTCAGACTATTTCTCCAGAGTGTCCAGATTCTTTTGAATTCCAATTCCATCCTCCAAAGCACCTGCAACCCCTCCCAGTTTGGTATCATCCGCAAACTTTATCAGCGTTCTCTCTCTGTCAGTAGCCAAATCATTTATGACCATATTGACTAGAACTGGACCCAGGGCAGATCCCTGTGGGACCCCACTCACTCTGCGATTCCAGCTTGACTGTGAACCACTGGTACCTACACTCTGGGAATGGGTCTCCAACCAGTCATGCACCCATAGGCTCCTGCCGCCTCTCTTTCTCTAGTGCACTTATGAGGTCATAGGAGACAGCATCACAAACCGTATTAAAGCCGAGCTCTGTCACCTCCCCCCAGCCTTGTGGTCCGGGCAGAAAAGGATGTGAAGTTGGCTTGACACTGACTGGAGTGCAGCCCCTTGAGGTGCTCACAGAGTCATCTCAGCTTTCATTCAAAACCAACCTTTCCGCTCCGCACATCTGAGGAGAGCTTGTAAATGTGACAACCCCGTGACAATGCGGTTCTGGCGGGACCCAACTGAGAGTGCCAATTCAGGACCAATCGCTTAAACAGGGCAGTCACAGCCCAGGGAAGGGGTTTCTCCACCTGTACGGCAAACCAAACCAGCCAGACAAAAAGGACTTTGGTCTCACCCCACTGGCTAACCACAAGTCACACAAGTAATTCCCTTAGATGCTCCAGTCTCCCAATATCACCACCAGTGCCACTCGTCCTGGGGATGAATGGTTACGAAAACCAACACCCCAATAAAAGAAAAAGGTTCTCTCGATCCCAAAGGACCAAGCCCCAGACCCAGGTCAATATACACATCAGATCTTACCCACAAATCACGCTGTTGCCAATCCTTTAGAATCTAAAATCTAAAGGTTTATTCATAAAAGGAAAAAGATAGAGATGAGAGCTAGAATTGGTTACATGGAATCAATTCCATACAGTGATGGCAAAGTTCTTAGTCCAGGTTTGTAGCAATGATGGAGTAAACTGCAGGTTCAAATCAAGTCTCTGGAGAACATCCCCCACTGGGATGGGTCATCAGTCCTTTGTTCAGAGCTTCAGTTTGTAGCAAAGTCCCTCCAGAGGTAAGAAGCAGGATTGAAGACCAGATGGAGATGAGGCATCCGCCTTATATAGGCACTTCCAGGTGTAAGAACACTCCTTTGTTCTTACTGTGGAAAATTACAGCAAAATGGAGTCTGCAGTCACATGGGCCAGTCCCTGCACACCCTGCTGAGTTACAAGGCGTATCTGCCTTCTCTCCCTGGGTCAATTGAGTAGCTGATGGTCCTTAATGTGCCTTCAAGCAGGCTAGGCAGAGCTAACACCCACTTGTCTGGGATGTATCCCAGAAGCACAGCATAAGTTTGAAATACAGACAGGATAGAGCCAATACTTATAACTTCAACTACATAATGATACAGACATACAGACAGCATAATCATAACCAGCAACCCATAACCTGGTCTTAGACACCTTATATGACCCCCTTTACACAAGATTTGGTGTCACTACAGCACCTTGCTTGCAACCATGTTCTGTATGGTCCCAGATTATATCAATAATGTCACACACCCCTACAGACCCCCATAGGCGCCCAACCCACAAGAGCCAAGAGGCTCCCACTGTTTCTCATCCAGTGGTGCTGCGGGCACCCCTTAGCCCTGGTTTCCCATCTACGTCCGCATGGGGCGAGGGGGGTGGAGTTGCGGCCCCAAGGCCAGCGGGCAACACGTTGGGGCTGGTGGGGAGAAGCCGGGCTAAGGCAGCACAGGGCTGGGTTCAGGGTGAGAATCCAGATCCCTCCCCCTGTGGGCCATGGCATATCCCTTGGCCGCAGGGTCAGGGAACTGGAGCAGGGCCCTCACCAGCAGCACTGGGCCCCAGCAGCCAGGCCTGCTCCCGCAGCTCCCCAGCACCTGTGGGGAGTTCAGCCCCCTGCCCCCAATGCTGCTTCTTAAGGAGCCCCAGCTTCCGCCTCTTCTCCCCACACCAGCACCCAAGGCAGGTTCTGCTCGCCGCGCTCTGGCATGGCCTGTGACGCCAGGAGGGGCTCGATGCCCGCACATGGCCCCGGAAGCTTAGTGGCTGGCGATCCCCAGTGAGAGGCTGCAGAGCCTGACCCAGAGCCCCATTCTGCGAGCGCTTGTCACAGCCCAGTCAGTCGGATGGGAGTTTACAACAGGGTGGAGGGAGAACGGCCTGGTATTACCATTTCCCTGCTGTCTGGGCTCTCACCATATCCCCGGGCCGCACGGCAGGGCTGGGCACCAGGGGCTCATTTGAGACCAAAACAGCCACACGGGGTCAGACCAACGGTCCAGCCAGCTCAGGGTCCTGGCTTCCGACAGCGGCCAGCGCTGGGTGCCCCAGAGGGAATGGGCAGAACAGGGCAGTCGAGGGACCCATCCCGTCGTCCAGGCCATGGAAACCATCTGAGCCCACTCACGCAGGCTGCCCAGAGCCCCTTCCACAGCGAGAGCTCCCCACTCTCTAATGCACGTCTACACACAGTGCCACAGACACCGCCCAGGCCTTGTGTCCTTTCCACCAGGGAGTGGCCTTGTTTCCCCTACTTCTCAGGTGGGGACACCATGGCCCAGGCCGGCGAGGCGCCTGGCCCAGGATCGCACGCGGAAGGGGTGGCAGGGCCAGCTGTGGGGCTCAGCTCTCCGGCTGGGCAGGCCTGTGCGTTCGTCCTGAGCCTGGCCTCTCTTGGCACCCGGTGGACACGCTGGTGCCGTTCCAGCTGCCGTGGCAGGCGGAAGTGCTGGCCACATTGGGGGCAGGTGAGGGGCGCAGGGCCCGCATGCAACCACTGGTGCATCGTGTACCTGTCCTTGCGCGTGAAGCCCTTCCCGCACTCGGTGCACGTGAACGGCTTCTGCCGCTCGTGCTCCAGCCGGTGCGCGTCCCAGGCCTCCCTGGAGTCGAAGGCCTGGCCGCACTTCCGGCAAGGCCTGTCCGGCGCGTGGGCCCGCTGGTGCGCCAGCAGTGCCCGTATGCTGCCGAAGCGCTGGCTGCACTGGGCACAGGGGTGCAGCAGCGGGCGGGCATGGACCTGGCGGTGGGTGGCCAGGGACCTGCGCCGGGTGAAGTGCCGCCCGCACTGCGCGCAGGGGAATAGCTGCTCCGGCGCGGGGCTCTTGCGACGCTCCTTCCGGGTGCACTCGGCGCAGGAGGTGGGCTTCACGGCCGAGCGGCACCGCTTGCCAAGCGTGTTCCGCCGCTGCAGACTCGTGCCGCACTTGCAGCAGAGGAAGAACGCCTCCCTGGCATGCAGCGGCTGGTGGCGCTGCAGGAGGTAGGCGTAGGGGAAGACCTCGGGGCAGTAGGGGCAGGGGAAGGAGCCCCTCTCGCGCTTTGCCGGTGGCTCCACCATCAGGATGATCCTGTCGCTGCATTTGGTGCATTTGAAGGGCTTCCCTCCGCCCAGCTCCATGCGCACCTGGTCCACCATGTGCTTGCTGTAGACGACGTTGCACATGCAGGCCACGCAGGTGAACGTCCGCTCCCGCAAGTGGGCCCTCTGGTGTGCCGCCAGCCTGGCCCGGCCGGATACCATCTTCCCGCACTCCCCACAGGGCAGGTTTTGCTCCCTGAGATGGGTCCTCAGCACGTGCACAATAAGGAGGCCCCGCTCCGAGAAGCTTTGCCCGCAGTCTTTGCAGGTATTTGGCGCCTTCCCCTGGGGTGCTGGGATGGCTGCTGCTCCTCCCAGGGATTTCTGGGCTCCCCACAGCTTCTCCTCAGCTCCAGCCCAGATTCCATCACCTGCTGGGCAAAAAGAGAGACCAGCCATTACCGCCAGCGCCCCGAGAGGGAAGGAGCCTGGATCCACAGCAGTTTATCAAGGGGAATTTAGCTTGGAGGAGAAAGGGCAGAAAAGATTTCCCCTCTGGGATGTCAGAGAGGGCAGCCAGCGCGGTGCAGCCAGCAGCGATGAGGTGCGCTCTGCGGCCGCCGTGGGGAGCTCCGTATCGCAGGGCAATGAGCCCAGCCCCAGACGCTGTCTCAGGGAACGGGCAAGCCAAGGAGAGAGTCTAGCACGAGAGGGAGTGGGGCGGGAGGCGGCGCTGAGGAGGCAGGGAGGTAGCAGGGTGGGAGGGCAGGGGATGAGGGCAGCGCTGAGGGGGCAGGGAGATAGCAGGGTGGGAGGGCAGGGGATGAGGGCAGAGGGCGGCGCTGAGGGGGCAGGGAGGGAGCAGGGCAGGAGGGCAGGGGATGAGGGCAGTGGACGGCGCTGAGGGGGCGGGGAGGGAGCAGGATGAGGGGCGGCGCTGAGGGAGCGGGGTGGGAGGGCAGGGGGTAGTGCTGAGGGAGGGGCGTGGGAGCGGGACGGAGGGCAGTGGGGCAGCACTGAGGGAGTGGGACAGGAGGGCAGGGAGCGGCGCTGAGGGAGGGGGGCAGGAGCGCAGTGGGAGGGCAGCAGGACGGGAGGACTGGGGGGCGGCGCTAAGGAGTGGGGTGGGAGGGCAGGGAGGCAGCGCTGAGGGAGCAGGGCAGGGGGGTGGCACTGAGAGGGGGGTGGGAGTGGGACAGGAGGGCAGTGGGGCAGCGCTGAGGGAGCGGGACGGGAGGGCAGGGGATGAGGGCAGGGAGCAGGGCAGGGGGCGGCGCTGAGGGAGGGAGGCAGGCAGGAGCGCGGTGGGAGGACAGAGGGGCAGCGCTGAGGAAGCGGGGTGGGAGGGCAGGGGATGAGGGCGGGGGGCGGCACTGAGGGAGTGGGGCAGGGCAGGGGGCATTACTGAAGATGGAGGTTCAAACATTCTGCACAAGAACCAGGGCAGGGTCACGAGGGATACCGGCAGGGCACAGGGGCGGGCGGGGGCGGAGGAAGCAGCCAGGGCTGGGCTGTGGCTCCGTGTAAGGGGTGAATTTATGGACCTCAGGGGGGAGAAGGGACAGAATCTGGCAAGGGGGGGCCCCCGGAGGCAGCCCGCGCCCCTGGCAGGACGGAGCTGCAGCCACCACGAGACGGAAGGAAACCGCACAGAGGAAATACAGTCAGTGGAGGACAGGACGACACGTGCCAGGAGCAGGCCTGGGAGGTCAAAGCCCACCCTACCGAGAAACAGGACCACATCCACCCCCAGCCCCTCCCAGCCTCCCCTGAGCCGAGCCCCTGGCATCACTCACCCATGCTGGGGGCCTCAGGAATCGCTCTCTCCTGCCCCTGCTGGGGCTCTTCCTCTCGCTCCATTTCACAGCTGCTCTCTGGCTTGGGGGCTGCAGAGCCTGCGCATGGAGGAGAGTCACAGGCATGAGGGGAGTCGAGACTTGTCATGCTCAGACACGCAGAGCAGGACATTCGGAAACGGCCCCTCAGCCCGTGTACTGGCAAGATGGAGCCAGGGCAGGATCACACCTGCAGGGCTCACTACAGCCCCCAGCTACCCCGGGGCAGCAGAGCCAGTGCCTGGGTCTTTCTGGGAGCCGAGGTCCTGGGGCTCTGAGGACCCAGGGCCCATGGACAGCTGGGGTTTGGCTAGAGGTGCAGTCTGGGACCCGGGCATCGACCCCCCAGCCCCCCGAGCTGCTCGGAGCCCCAGCTCACGGAGCGTACGTTTCTCTAGGGCTGCTCCCAGGCCAGGCCACCCCGGTGCAGCTAACTCCCAGGAGCAAACCGATGGGCACCAACATAACCCCCAGAAGCACCGGAATGACAGAGGTGGTGAACCAAGGTCCCGGCTCCGTCCCCACACTCAGGCCACGACGAAGGGTGGAACAGGCACTACCTGGCATTTAGCAACCAGGCGCAGGAGTTCCCTGGGCCCCCCCGGGGAACCGTGACAAGACGTGCCTGGCCCATGGGTTGGTCACTTCCAGTGAGGAACGCCCAAGAAACGCAGGGAAGGAGGAGGTCGCTGTCTCTGTCTCTGCCAGGGCAGAACCTTTCAACCTGGTCATGGATCCCGGGGCCTATGGATGGCGCTGGTCGCCAAGCGGGGAGGCCAGGCCAGGTGAGCCGGACTCCATGAGGGAGCGCTGCAGGTGGCCAGACCCAGCCAGAGATGAGGCGCTGGCCGGGGGGGGCTTGGAGTGGTGCCCAAGGCTGGGGCTGACTGACGCTGCTGCCCTGCATGGGGTGGGAGGGCAGGACCGGCTGTCCCAGCGGTGGGCAGCAGGGCCCTTTGCTCAGTCACGGGCCCCCTGCCAGGAGTTTGGGGTTGGGGGCAGGACAGGGGTTAACTGACTATTTGTGCTACTGCTGAAGAGATGGACAGGGAGCCTCACCCAGCGAGGCCACCAGCTCGAAATTCTCCCTCATCACGGCCCAGTACAGCTCCCTCTGCCATTCGGCTAATGCTGCCCACTCCACTGGGGAGAATCGGACCACCACGTCCTCGAACGCCACCTGCAGCACAAGCCACCCCCACAGTCCTGAATAGCCGCACCCAGGCCCTCCACAGTCACCACCCACCCAGGGAGGCAGCCAGGAGGGCCCAGCTCCGTTCCCCATCTCCCATCTTGGAGGTGGCCCTGGGAAGGAGGGCAGCCATGGGAGCAGTGCAGGGGCGCTGGAGCCAGACGGTTTCATGGCACTGGCCTCTTCCTCCCCAGCACTCAAGCCGACAGCAGGTCCTCTGGCCAGGGAAGGCCGAGTGTTGCGACTGGCTGCCCTGCATGGCAGAATGAGCCAGCTGCTGGGATGGGGAACCGAGGCAGCCAGACAGCAGCCTGGAACTTGGCTCTGCCTGCGTTTCCAAGGCAATAGGGTGGGGGAGCCCTTGGAGCCATCAGCCCAGGGCACTGCCGGAAGCACCGTCCAGTCCTGGCACATCTGTCCCAGGCCCCCTCCCTCTGCTCTCTACCTGCGCCGGCTGCAGGTAGCTCTGTGTCTCGCACACCTGTCCCTGGTGCAGGAGAACCCTGGAGAACGAAGGAGCCCAGACAAACCGACCATCCCAGGTGCACGGCCCAGCTCGGTGACTCGCTGCAACCCAACCATCCGACTGGGCGGCGGTGGAGCCTGCGTGGGGCAGAGAACGGCACCGCATTATCCGAGCATGCGGGAGAGGCCACCTGGATGGAGTGAAGGCGCGAGCTCTCTGCGTGGTGACACCACTCGCAGAGGACGGGGAAGGGCCGGGGTACCCAGCCCACCTCATGCCACACGGTAACGGGCTGCAGAGTCTGGGCTCCCCAGGTGAACAACTGTCCCATTGCTGAAGAGTGCGAAAAGCCCCCCCACAGCCAGCAACCGAACAGGGAACCCCAGGCCGGGGCTGAGGGACACCAAGCCTGGAATAGGGGCTGTGGGTCGGGAGAGAGGGGTGTCTGCAGAGCTTGTGGGAAGCCCAGGGCTGGTCTAGAAGGGGGCTGTGGGTCAGAGGCACCAGCAGAGCTGGGGGGGAGCCCAGGGCTGGAATAGTTGGGGGCTGAGGATCAGGATTGGGAGGTGTCGGCAGAGCTGTGAGGGAGGAGGGAGCCCAGGGCTGGGATATCAGGGGGCTGAGGAACAGGATTGGGAGCTGTCGGCAGAGCTGTGTGGGGAGGACGAAGCCCAGGGCTGGGATATCAGGGGCCTGCAGGTCGGGAGTGAGGGGCACTGGTGGAGCTGTGGGGGGAGGAGGGAGCCCAGGGCTGGGATATCAGGGGCCTGCAGGTCGGGAGTGAGGGGCGCTGGTGGAGCTGTGGGGGGAGGAGGGAGCCCAGGGCTGGGATATCAGGGGCCTGCAGGTCGGGAGTGAGGGGCGCTGGTGGAGCTGTGGGGGGGAGGAGGGAGCCCAGGGCTGGGATATCAGGGGCCTGCAGGTCGGGAGTGAGGGGCGCTGGTGGAGCTGTATGCTGATCCAGGCCTGGCTAGTATGTTAATCCACAGATCACACAAGGGCCAGACCTAACCAAGTGGCTGTCACAGGGGACTGAGGTGAGGCAAACCCGCAGCCGTTGCAGGGCTGCTCGCTTAGCTGCCAGGACTCACTCCTCCCGCAGAGCAGCAGTGACCCAGCCTTGGACAAGGCCGGGTCCTGTAAGGGGGGGTGGGCTTAGCTCCCAGCCCACGTGCAGTCACCCGACAGGCCGGCCACGCCAGTAATGTCTCGCCCGCTGAGCAGAGACAAACCAGAAGCCGCTGGAGGGCCCCCGAGTGAAACTCTCCTGCTGGGCTGAAATCCAGCTGCTGGTGAGCCGGGGACATCGGCGTGAACCTCTGCCCAGCCAGAGAACAGGCACCTCTGAGCTCACCAGGTCCCCGACCAGGCAGCTCCTAGGGGTGCCCAGCCAGCGCAGACCACAGGGTCCCAGGGCTGTGTCTCCTCATCCTCCACCACTACTGGCGTCCCATGGAGGGATCACAGGCAGCTTTGCTGTAGCTGGCCCTGAGAATGCAGAGATCTGGGCCGGTGGCCCTGGCCGAGGGGAGCGGCCTGGGGAGCTGGGAACAGCGCTTCAGGCCTGGCTGGGTCCCCCGGGACAGCCAGGCTGTGACCAAATGGCACACACCCATCTCCCCTGGGAGGTGCCCTCCCCACTCTAGCCTCACCCCCGGCGGGCTGGCCCAGATGAACAGGGCACTCAACCTAGCACGTTTGCAGTGCACACAGAACACCTGACCTAGAGCACCCGTTCCCCGAGACCCCGCAGGGGCAGGGCTGGGGCGGTGTCTGCGAACTGCCAGCGACCCGGCTCACACAGAGCATCCGAGCGGCTCGAGTGCCCGACTCCTCGCCAGCACAGAGCCTGACACACCGGGGAGCTATCAGCGGGTTTGCGCTGCAGGCCTCCCCACTCCACAGCACAGCAACTCAGGGGGGAGTTCGGTATCACTCACCCAGGCTGGAGGGCTGGGAGGTTCCTCCCCCACTCTTCCCCTGGGGAGCCCTGACTTTATCCGCCTTCCAGGTGATCTCCACTGTGGCGCCCGCAGAGCCTGTTTGGGGGAAGAGAATCACAAGCTGGGTCTCCTGTGGCCACCGAGTGCTGGGACGTGGACCACACGGGGACATGGTATGACAACGTCCCCTTCCATCCTATGGAGCAGGCTGCCTGGCAGCCCCAGACTGGCCGTGCGAGGCTCCAAGGATCTCTGTGACAACAGCGGGGCACCATTTCTCTTGCTCCACAAGCCCTGGGGCCATTCACGGCGCAGCCTTGCTCTCTCCTGCCCTGGGAACCCCTTCTTGTGTGCTTGTTCCCGTATCTCCCTGGCACCTTGCCCTGTGCCCCAGGCTGAGCCTGCCCGGGCACTGCACACCAGCTCTGCCTGACAGCAGCAGCAGAGCTGGGACCTCGCCCTGCTTGTTCAGGGAGGAGAACTGGCCCCTGCTCAGCCAGAACTACCCTGGCTCACTTAGCATGCTGCCAAAAGCAGCTCCTAGGCCCTCAGCCCTACGGCACAGGAACAAACATGGGGCCCCGAGGCCTGTTTGGGAGATCACCAGGCCCAGCCGCCCAGCGCTGTCAACACATGACCTTAGCGTGAAACCCGACATTCTCCTGCACGCTTGGCAGAGGAGAGGAGCTGAAAACATCATAGGTCAGGACAAACCCCCCCTGCACGGAGCTTTGACAAAAATCTCCCCATTTTCAGGCCAATCTCATGATTTCTGGGGTCTGCCTGGTGGTTTCGGAATTCCTGGGGCTTGCGATTCTGGACCATGCCCCGGCGGAACCCCATTACCCCAGCACAAGGCCTGGCTGGGTTAGCACTGTCCCTATGGCCCCCAGTCTGGGCTCTGCCAGGACAAGGACCGGGCCAGTCCTGCACCAGCCTAGAGAACAGCTTCCCCACTGACTAGCCCCCATGATTGCCTCTCTCAGGGAGGACACCCCCTAAGCGTCCACGGGAAAACGCCTCCCTCAGTGCGCCTCGCCCTGGCCTGGCAGTGACAGCATCACCGGGGATCCCAGGGGAATGGCGTCGCTGCTGGGCTCAGTGACGTTGGGGCTGGTCTCTTCAAGTCAGGGATTTTCATGTGTGCAGCTGCAAAGAAAGGGATCCTCACCCAGCGAGGCCACCAGCGCATAATTCTCCTTCATCACGTCCCAGTACAGGTTCTTCTGCCATTCCGCTAAGGCCGCCCACTCGTCCGGGGAGAAATAGACTGCGATATCCTCGAACGCCACCGGCACCTGCAACAACACGCTGCCCCGTTCAGCACTGCCGGCTCCAACAGGATCTAAATCTCTGAGGGACTGAGAGTCCTGACTCCACTCATCAAACAGCAACGATTTTTGGTCTCTAGCCACGGAGGCCCACGGGACCCAGGACCCGTTAGGGGGAAAAGGCCCCATCCCCTGCACCCCGGAGCCAGCCATTCCCCCCACCCTGGGGCCAGCTGCTCCCTAGAGGGGAAAAAGCTCTTACCCCATTCCCCACTCACGCCCCACTCACGCTCCCCAGGCTCCACGGGGCTGGGCAGGGCCTGGGAGAGGTGGCCAGAGAGGAGCCGCGGGAGGGGAAGGGCTGGTGCCCGGCAGGGGCTGTTCCCTTCCATCTCTGGGGAGGGGAGAGATGACTCGGGCAATGCAGGAGAAGCCAGGGGCCTGGCCTAGGGAATGGGCCATGTTGCTGGATCCGAGGCCCAGAGCCTAGGCCTGGCAGGTGGGAAGGGAAGGTCTGGGGAGGGGCAGCGAGGGCACCCAGGGGCCGTCCCAGGGAAGGAGGAGCGAGGGAGCAGGTTCCTGGCAGGGAGCGCTGGGCAGGGCCCAGGGTGGCGGCTGGTGCGACTCTGCCAAAGGGAGCTGGGTGACACTCAGCACACCAGATACCGAAGGAAAGAAATGGGCACAAAGTGACACCCACTTGCAAAGCGTCTTCTGCTTATTCTGCCCCCGGGACGTTAGTGGCACTGCCAGTCCCCTGCCCGACACAGCCGAGCGGTCGCCCTGCGCAGCCCGGCCCCCGGCACTGCCCGGCCCGGGCCCCTGGCACTGCGCAGCCCCCGGCACTGCCCGGCCCGGGCCCCTGGCACTGCGCAGCCCCCGGCACTGCCCGGCCCGGGCCCCTGGCACTGCGCAGCCCCCGGCACTGCCCGGCCCGGGCCCCTGGCACTGCGCAGGCCCCCGGCACTGCCCGGCCCGGGCCCCTGGCACTGCGCAGCCCCCGGCACTGCCCGGCCCGGGCCCCTGGCACTGCGCAGCCCCCGGCACTGCCCGGCCCGGGCCCCTGGCACTGCGCAGCCCCCGGCACTGCCCGGCCCGGGCCCCTGGCACTGCGCAGCCCCCGGCACTGCCCGGCCCGGCCCGGCCCCCGGCACTGCGCAGCCCCCGGCACTGCCCGGCCCGGCCCGGCCCCCGACACAGCCCGGCCCGGGCCCCTGGCACTGCCCGGCCCGGGCCCCGGCACTGCGCAGCCCCCGGCACTGCCCGGCCCGGGCCCCTGGCACTGCGCAGCCCCCGGCACTGCCCGGCCCGGGCCCCTGGCACTGCGCAGCCCCCGGCACTGCCCGGCCCGGCTGCCTTCGCGCAGCCCGCACCTTGGGGCTCAAGGTACATCTGTTCCGAGCTGTCGGGGCAGGGCCCGGCCCCGGGGGGCCCGATCCCCGCACAGCCCGGGACACGCAGCACCGGGGGGGTGCACAGGGGCGGGATCCCGCGAAGCGGCTCTGCTCGGGCTCGGGCTGCCCAGCTGCTCCCGGCCCGGGAGCGGATCTGCGGGGCGCGGCGGGTCCCTCCCCGGGCTGCGGCTGCTCCGAGGAGCCAGATTCCCCCCAGGCGCCAGCGTCCTACCCGGGCGCGGAGCCCCGCAGCCATGGCCCCGGCCGGGCGCTGGGACGCGGCGGGCTCCGGCGGCCCCGTGCGGGGCGGTGCGCGGCGAGCTGGGCACGGAGCCGCCCGGGAGCGCAGCGCTGCGTCGGGGGCGCCCCGAGAACAGGGCGGAGCAGCCCCGCTCGCGCTCGGTGCATGCCGGGAGCTGCAGTCCGGTCCGGTCTGTGGGCAGCGGCCCCGCTCGCGCTCGGTGCATGCCGGGAGCTGCAGTCCGGTCCGGTCTGTGGGCTGCGGCCGCGCTCGGTGCATGCCGGGAGCTGTAGTCCGGTCCGGTCTGTGGGCTGCGGCCCCGCTCGCGCTCGGTGCATGTCGGGAGCTGTAGTCCGGTCCGGTCCGGTCTGTGGGCAGCGGCCGCGCTCGGTGCATGCCGGGAGCTGTAGTCCGGTCCGGTCCGGTCTGTGGGCAGCGGCCCCGCTCGCGCTCGGTGCATGTCGGGAGCTGTAGTCCGGTCCGGAGGCTGCGGCCGCGCTCGGTGCATGTCGGGAGGTGTAGTCCGGTCCGGAGGCTGCAGCCCCGCTCGCGCTCGGTGCATGCCGGGAGCTGTAGTCCGGTCCGGTCCGGAGGCTGCAGCCCCGCTCGCGCTCGGTGCATGCCGGGAGCTGTAGTCCGGTCCGGTCCGGAGGCTGCAGCCCCGCTCGCGCTCGGTGCATGCCGGGAGCTGTAGTCCGGTCCGGTCCCGCCGACTGGGTCGTGGGAAGGAGCCGGAGAACCCCCCCCCCGCCCCGAGTTCTCGTGGAAATAGATGTTGGGTTTTTAGCGACACCAGATAAACAACCTGCCCCCGCCCCATCACCTCCGCCCCCGCCCACCGGTTTCTTTCCTTACAAGGTTTTTTTTTTAATGTGTTTTGGTTAAAAAAAAATCAATGTTCAAAAACATGAATTTGTGCCTGCGAATGGCACGTGAGAGACCAGCACATGGGGCCGGACACGTTCGGGTTCCAGTTTTTTATTTAAAACAAAAATCAGAAACTTTCACCCCACATGAAATGGGGCTGGAAACGTGTCCAGTGCGGTGGGAATTCCTGCTGGGTTTTCATTGGAAACACGATTGTACTGAACAAAGCCAGCAGCCCCCGTCTGCCCGGCCTTGGTCTGACGCCCTGCAGCGAGTTCAGGCTCCCCAGGGCTGGCAGCATGAAACCGGCTCCACGGCCAGGATCCAGCCAAGATCTGGCTTCCAAGCCCCAGGGGTTTCTACCCCCTGGACTTCGTTTCCACTGGGCCTTGAGCCTGGCACAGTCACTGACTCCTGTGCCAAACAGGCACCAAATGCTACTTCCCATCTTGTGACAGCGAGTTCCACTGCTTAATAACACTGCCTATGGGTGGGGTTAAACAGGCTGCCTCTGATTTCCACTGGGTGTCTGTCTCCCTTCCGGTTTCCTATCACCTTAATCACTTGTGAAATCAACAGCCACTCAGTCCCATTGAAGCGATTTCACTGCCCTCCTCCCCCGCTCTGAGGAGTATCCCATCACGTGCTAATTTGGGGTCACTGTGGTGGATGTCAGTAACTTCCTGATGTGCCCAAACGCCTTGCTGAGTTCTGCAGTCCCACCCCCACTGCAGTCCCTTTTTAGAGATACCAGATCGTTGGGTTTGTTACTGTAGCAAGTGTGAAAGTAGAATGAATTATATAGTAAGAATAGAAAGGATTAAAGAAATGTTGTCTGTACCTTTAAGCAAAGTTGTTGGAATGTTGCAACCAGGTGTCAGGAATAGACATTAACATAGAACAATTGCACCGTTTAAGGGCAATTGGTGAAGTATTAGCCTTAGATTGATAACAGTTAGTAAGGAAATAGGATATGCATGCTGCGCCCCAGGTGAATTTTACTGTTTTGATTTCTTTGTCCCTTTGTCTAAATTCCAGCTCTTTTATCTGTATATATAAGACTGTTTGGGCCTTGCATGGCCACTCACATATTCTGAATGTTATTGGCGGAGCGCTGCGCTAATAAACAGAGTGGTCTGACAAATTGTGAGTCCTGATTCTAACTTTGACAATTTGGAGGTTCCACCGAGATGGCAACCGTCTTCACTGGGGCTGTGTGATTCCTGACTGTTTTGTGGGATGACCGTGCAGCCGGCACCTGGGCGTTTGGCCCAAGCGGTCCCCCACTAGAGCGGAAAGGCGCACAGCCACAGTGAGGTCTACGCCATCGAACCTGTTGGTTCCCACTCTGTTCTGGTAGGGATCCCGGGATCTGACATCAGGAATCTGGTCAGGTAATTATTTCTGTATTTTGTCCGGACTGAGGACTGTCCTGTCTCTGTGTCTATCTGTCCTCTTGTGGAGTGTTTGAGTCTGGGTGCCGTCTCTGTCTGGGGATCGGCTGACCAAGGGGTTCCTGTCCCTGCGGTCTGAGTGAGTGGAATCTGCACAATTGCAGCCGCACCGCACTTTGGGTAAAACCCTGTG